>NC_056743.1:65974427-66274427 GCF_019279795.1 Protopterus annectens
ACGAATTGTGAATACCATGGGTGCAGTAGATAAGCCAAAGGGCAGTGCAGAGAACTGATAATGCATGTAGCCCACTTTGAAGCGTAGGCATCTTCTGCAAGATTCCCTGATAGGGATGTGCAGGTAGGCTTCCTTTAGATCCAGTGTTGCTAACCAGGCATCCGTGCCTAGCATAGGAAGCAACTGTTGAAGGGTTAGCATCTTGAATTTTGGGATCACCAAAAATGTATTTAGGATAGAGAGGTCCAGAATAGGATGGCATAAGTTGTCTTTTCTGGGTACCTTGAAAAGTCTTGAGTAGAAACTTTGTCCATTTTAGTCTTCTGGTACAGTCTGAATAGCCTTTATGCTTAAGAGACAGAGTACTTGCTTTTGAGCCTCTGCACACTGATTTGGGGGTAGATCTGGCCAACCGTTTGGGGTTGGTAACGTGTGGAAGTGAAATCTGTATCCTTGGGGAAACTATACTTAAAACCCATTTGTCCTGGGTAATGAGTTCCCAGTTTTTGCCTGCACAGCAATCTTTCCCCTTAAAGGAGCAGTCAGTTGAGAAGGGCTTGGAAGTTTTAAAGTTAAGTCATTGAGACAGTTTACCATAGGGGGAGTTTTACTACTCCCTGGTTTGAAGTGGGAGCCCCCACTACTTAGTCCTGTGAGTACCCTGGGACTGACGCCTGGGTGTTGTGCTGGTTCTGGGTTTGGGCTGAGAAGGCCTGGAAGAGGCAGGAAAGGACCAATTCTTAGAGGGTTAATGCCTACTAAATCTTGAAGGCTGTACTTGTAGGAAATCTAACAGTTTGCATAGATTTAGTTTTTTCCTCCTTTTTAAGTACTTCTGCTTTGTTGCCAAACAGGTGTTCCTGATTTAAGGGGGCATCCAGCAATTTAGCTTTAACATGATCTGGCAAACATTGCTCCTTAAGCCAAGCATGCCTTCTAATTACAGACCCAGTGACAGCAGCCTTGCAAGATGCCTCTAGTGAATCAAAACCACATTGCAAAGTTATGTTTTACAACTTGTTCAGCAGAATGCGTTACATCCTGTAAATCCTTACTTTCATCAGAGTCAGGAATCAGCATCATTTTCTGTTTAAGCAATCCAATAATATGCTATTAATACTTTAACATATGAAACTGGCAGTTTAAGGCCCTAATAACTAACTAAGGTTGCAGAAGTATATACCTTCTTACCCCATCTATCCAGCGCCCTGGAATCTCTATCAGAGGGGTAGGATTTTTGGCAGTAGTAGCCTTAATGCCCTTGGGTCCCTGTGAAATAGTCTCAGGATCCGCAGTAGGATTTTTAAAAATGAACTTGTGAGAGTCAGGAACCCTGTAATATCTATCAGGTTTTCTGGGAGCAGGAGGTAAAGTCAGGGGCCAACCTAGATTCCTAAAAGGCATAATCAACAATGTCCAGTACAGGGGGGATAGCTAAAGGCACAGCTGTGCTGGGGCAGGAGTAAGAAATCCCTAAGCCTCTTTTTAGAATCAAGAGTAATCCTGGCTTTCCCAACGAAAATGCTCCCTAAGAGTATGCAAGGTTTCACCACCTTCCCCTGGAGGGGAAGCAGAGGGAATAGAGTCTTCTGCATCAGAATTCTCATAAGTAGATAAGGGTAAATCCTGGTCATCAGAGGAAACAGAAATTTCAGAATCCTGATCAGAAGTATCATACGCAAATTCAGTCCTAGGACTCAGAGGGGGAAGGTTGGCTTTCCCTGATTAAAGTTATAAGGTCTTCAGCCATTCTTATTTGTTTTTTAGGCATAGAGGCCTAAACATGCAGTCTGTGCGTCAGTTTTCTAGGCAATGGTTCGAGTTTTAGGCCTTGAAGAAGATAGCGTCTGTTTAATATGCAAGTCAGTAGGCCTGAATACACCCTCAGACACCGGTGCCTGCACAGCAGCTCTGGACACATCTAAGGTAGAGACATCCGCAGGTTCTACAGATGAAGTATCTCGCGGCATTCCGGACTCCGAATGGGTCTCAGTAGAAGCCTTCGAATCTGAAGTAGCGGGTATCAGGTGTGAAAGCGCCTCACTGAGTACCGGCGAACTGATGACTAGCTTATGAGAAGCGTCTTCGGCAGCTTGGGACCTAAGCGGCCTGTCTCTGTCTTTATCTTTGCGTTTTTTTCGGAATGTCGGTTGTCACCGAAGACATATCTGGATAATTGAACCGAGTACCAAAATATTTAGAAGCGTAAATATACCAACAACAAATAGTTTGCTGTTTAAATAAGGCACAAAACCGACAGTGAGGTACGTCGTGATCAGGACCTAGGCACGGAATACAGTACGAATGAAAATCTTTGAGGTAATTTGCTTTCCACAAGAAATACAACTATTGACTTTTACTGACATTGGTTTAGAGCAAGAAAAAGTTTCCCCAACGGAGTATTTAGCTTTAGTTGAAGACTTCAGTTCTGAAACTCAAACGAAAATTTCAGTTGTCAGCCGACCGGCACTTGCGAACTTGCTTTGCTTCAGGCACCGCATGGCAAGAAAAACTGATGTAATGGCGTCAGCTACATGCTTTATACCCCTGACTACCTGATGTCATGGAAGATGAGACGGCAACCGATGCAGGACCCAACACTTTGATAATCAGGTGGACTGAGGGTTACTGCAAGCAGATAACCCAAATGTGATGACTGCAACAGTGAAACACTAACATCTATAGTAACTTGAAAACTATAAAACTACCAAATAACTCTACTTCTCAGATTTCTGAGACTCTAATCTACATGTCCTACTCATGTCAGAGATGAGGATTAGATCCCTTGAATGGGTAACTTTGATGCTATTTGTTTTATGGATATGCAGCAGGTCCATCACAGCAGGATCTGAAGATGCTTTATACGCCAGGCATAGAGCACCTCTCAGCAGTCTGTCGGAGACAAGACTTTAAAATGGTTGCATACTCTATTTTCTGAGGAACCTCTGTGGGTTTTCTAATTGTTACATACACTTGGTCAGGTACATACCGAAGGGTGCATTGCACTCCATGATTAATCTGATGAGGGCAGAGTACAGTGGAATGATGACAACCTTGCCTACAAGTTGTACAACACAGAATGAATTCCTTACCACCACAGGCATATCATAGTCAAAGGCAATGTTACTGCCGACATGCGTTCCCAAATTTCTGACCATCAGGTCTATTCTTAGGGGTGTATTATTAATACAGTAGCTTGCAGGGGTAGTGGAATTCCCAAAGGATACTATTATGCACTTTCTGGCATAGAGTTTTAAACTGGTTCTTGTGACAAGTCTTCTTGAGTACTTGTGATTTCAGAGGATTCCACAACAGCACCTAGTTTGCAATTGTCTGCAAAATTGGTCAGTCAAAGGCTCGGGATGACTGCCTTCACTTCAGAGAAGTAGATGCCTAAAAGGAGCAGACCCAGCACAGACCCTGAGAGACTCCAGTATTAACTGTCACTTTGTGGAGGTGGACTCCCTATCCTAACTTCTTTGGTCCTGACGGTGAGCCATCCGGTTATACAGCGGTTGATATAGGGCCTTGTACCCAATTTCATGAGTTTGTCTACAATGCCCAAGTGGGGTGGCTGTCTTGAATGCCTGGCTAGGTCAATGTACGCTTGTGCATTATATTGCCCTCATCCACTGCTTTGCTGACCTTTTCAAAGAAGCCCCTGATGAAACCAAACTGGGCTGGATTCAGTGTCTGAAGGTTTCCTACTGTATGTAACTCTATCAAATGAAAATTATTTTGATGGCTTTGAAAATGAGACTATTCAGACTTTTGGATCTGTAGTTACTGGAGTGTGTGGATAACTTGTCCTTGTGCAGAAGAATGACAGTTGCAGTCCATTTGTTTGGCCTGAAGCCTGTCTGGAGGCTGTGATATTACCAAGGCCCACGGATATGGTATTCTTGGCCTTGAAGAGTGCCATTCTGGACTGGCTCCCTAGTTATAGTTGGGGAAGTTATGTTCAATAGTATTTCCTGAATGGTGTCCGGGGGGGGGGGGGGGGGATAAAACTGGAGCTAAATTTGTCATCCAGAAGATTGGTTATATCTGCCAGCTCAGTGCAGATGGCTCCATTTGCAATTAGTTCAACACACTGTTGTGAACTGCCTTTGAGGTTGCAGACATAGCTGAAAAAAGCCTTGCAATTGTTATTGGCCTGGGAGGCTATTTCTACCTCAAATTTGGCTTTGGTAGACTTGATTAGCCCTCTGAGTTCTTTTTCTTTTAGTTTGATGAGAGAGTTTATCTTGCTGGGCATTATACTTCCTAATTTTTGCCATGACTTTCTTCCCTTTGTTCTACAACCTATTAATGATGGAATTCCCCCAATGTGTTTTAAGGGGTTTGTCTTGAACTTTTTCTGGTTAGGTACGGCTGCCTTTGTGCAGGTTTCAACTTTGTTACAGTTATTAAAACGACTGTGATGTTCTCACAGTTTGGGAGGGCTAGAATTTTTCCAGGGCGTCACTTAATATTAGAAAGTTTGCCATAGAATAGTTCCTAAAAATTCCAGGGTTAACCAAGGTCCTGGGTTTTATTTTTACTTCAAAGAAAGTTTTTGTCTGACCTCACCAAAGAGTACATTACGCTTGAGGGGGGATCTCTGGGCCTGCTCACTTGGGCTGATTTATGATTCCCAAGTTTAAAGTGGTGTGGTTAAAGTTGCCCAAGTACTTGCATTTATTTGAATGGGGAGTGCCTCCAGTACATTTAAGTACATGATATGGTTTCCTACTTATGGGCACTACTTTTGTCCTCCTGCCAAATTCTCTGAGAACTTTGAGAAGCAGCCTATCTAGTCTTTCTGTTTTAGCCTACCTAGGGACTGCCAGTTCTCTTCACACATCCTCTCCATTAATCATGATGCCTGTCCACTGTCACTTCTAGTATGACACCCTTTGCTTACTTTTGTGACAACTGCAAAAAGTATTACATCAGTGCTTCTGCATAACCGTCTTCTGTATTCTCCATACCACAACTGTCCCTTCCTACTTTCTGCTACTACCTAAAATGCCCTTGTTCTCCTCTTGCTCCCTTATGACGACAACAGTCTGTGAAATTGCACCTTTGCTTGCTTTTACCTCATTTGTTGCGCCCCCCCCCCAGCATTGTTGTACTGTGCTTTTTCCACTTCCACACCTCCTACCTTTCACAAAGTTTGCCAGATATTTTGCCCTAAATGTTGGCCTTTTCCTACTTTGCCTTTCTGCCTCTCCTGAACCACCTGTCCACAACCCTGCATACTCGATCCCTGACCTGTTTCAACAGGATGTTTACCCCCCCCCCAGCTTGATCTCAGTCTCTTAACTTGAACCTCTACCCCAGCACATTATAATCCAATATTGTAAAATCCTGCACCACTGCACTGTCTTGGTCTTTCTATTCTGAATAAACATTGGTAATGTCTGAGCTAAGTAATCTGTGATGTATAACATTAAGAATCCTGTTTTTTGCTCATTTCCGAGTTATTTATAGCACTTATTTTACTCACTGTGTGTGAGGTATTAAGTAGAATTTTCGACAATTGTTAAGCATCTGGTTGGGTTTGTTTGCTCTGATTTCCTGCTAGGTGTGCATCATATAACTTGTTTACATTTAAATGCATTCTCTAGAGTCTCCTTGACCTTTATCTGTTAAACATTTCTGCAGCTTTTTCTACCCAAGTAGTGTTGGTAGTGTAACATTGTCCATATTCAGGCTTGTGTTTTGGGCCCAGTTGTTTGTTAGTAGAGGCTGTGTCTCTGAGCACATGTCCCAGGCCATCATAGCTTAGCCAAGGCCAGTATAGCATTTCAGTGAGAGTGAATTATTTGTGGTCATTGGCTGACTGGGGTTGCCTGGACTACACCTTGGAGTAAGCACCTCATTGGTTCTTTCAAGCTTTTTTTAAAGTTGTTTCAGGTTTCAACTTTGTTACTTAAGAAGCTAACTTGTGACTGTTTCTGCCATTTCACACTGAGCTAGTCGGAGGAACAGCTCCGAGCTAAGGAATCTGTGATATATAAAATTAAGTGTCCTGTTTTTTGCTTATTTATAGCACTTTTATATTTTATTTTATTTTACTCACTGTGTGTGAGAGGTATTAAGTAGAACTTTCTACAATTGTTAAGCATCTTATTGGGTTTGTTTGTTTGGATTTTTGTTTCCCACGCTCCCTCTCTCCCTGTTGGTATCCTGTTTTTATACTTTGTGGCTTTGCAGTTGCCCGCCCCTACTGTAAATTTGATCTGGGACACTCCTCCCAATCTAGTGTCATTACCTCATTCTACCTATTCTAGGGAGAACATTTCAGAAGGCCAACCCAGTTAGCTTCTGCTCCTCTTTTCCCCTTTCCATTTAAAAAAAAAAAAACATTTTTTTCTAAGCTTGTTTCCTGCCTTTCCTATATGTTGTCTAGTCCAGATACAGATTTGTACAGCTTCTGAGCCCCCAATCCTTTCTGTGTTGGAAGGAAGCCTTCCAGCTTAATTTTGTTTCTTATAACTAGCCAGTTTTCTAGTTTCAGTACTCAAATCTGTTTGTTTGAGCTCAGCACTTTGTTTAGAACTCATTGTAAGCACTAAATAAGCTACAAATTACTACAGCACGCAACTTTCCTCACTTGTCTAGAGGAAAACAGTTTTTAGTACTTAATAAATAAGCACCTATCCAGGCATGTCTAAGGGTCAGCTCCCGGTGTTTTCTCCTGTCTACCCGATGAATCTGGGCATCTTGGGGCAATGCAGCAATTGCTTCATGTACACAGACAACCCTCTCCTCCTACCACCCAACACTACAACCTGTGAGAGATGCACTTATATAACCAAACTGGAAGCAAAGCTTTCTTCACCCAAGACTGGACTAGACAGTCAAAGAAGGTAAACACTTGCACCACACCACACTCATCACATAGTCCCTCAAAACCTACACCACCAACACACACACATAGAAACACAAAACACACACCTACATTCGCAGAGGGTCTCAAAAAAAATCTACCCAAGCAACAGGGACCTCCAAAGCAGAAACGCAAGCAACCCCCAACACAACCCAAATGACACAGTCCACAAACTCAGTGTGCCACTCAACCACAGCCCATAAGGCATAAAGTACCCAACACTCTAGTCACAGGTGACTCTATAGTCAGGCACACTGATGTTCCACTCACCAGGCTAAACAAGGAGAAAGTTACTGTCAGCTGCCTGTCAGGTGCCAGGATCCGCCACATAATGCATGCACTCAGGTCACTCCACAGCAAGTACAAATATGACACTGTCATTGTCCATGTTGGTGTGAATGACCTGAGACGTACCTCCTTGGACTACATGAAAAGAGACATGGAGGAGCTTTCTGATCTTGTAGCCCAGGCAGGTATGACCCTAGCCCTGAGTAGCATCCTGCCATCACCCAAAATGATACCACAGTACAAGTACAAAATGATGGACTTCAACAACTGGCTAAGCTTCTGGTGTCATTCTAAGGGGATCTAGTATCTGTCTGCCGGGGATGACATGATCGACGAACCACGATGCTTTGCCAGAGATGGCCTGCACCTGTCACCCTTGGGATTCAGGATACTAGCTAAGGCTCTTGCCAACCCTTATAGTGCCTTTTTTTTTGGCAAGATTCAATGACAAATTCACCACTGTAACCGGTACAAGCAAGCAAAATCTGAGGGTAATGCTACTTAATTCTAGAAGCCTAAATCTCAAAATGCACTCACTCGAGGCACTCCTTAAAATGGAGAACATTGACATCTGTGCAGTGACAGAGACCTGGTTCATGGCTCCAGAGAGCACCCCTACATTACCAGGCTATAATTCATACCACACCTTTCAGCCACCTAACTTGGACCGAACCACTAAAGGCGGAGGCATGTCCATATTCATTAAGGATATCCACACCTCCAGGCTAGTTGCTCAGCATAATGCATCTGAGATTATCCAAGTGAAACTAACTCTGGGCAAGACCGCAATGCAAATTGTAGCTTGCTATAGATCCCCCACCATGCCCCAGGATTCCCACTCCTCATTTCTTGATACACTGGAAAATATTAGGGTACAACCTAACACCCTAATAATGGGCGATTTCAACTACCCCACCATTAACTGGGAAAACTACTCATGTACCAACTCGTGATCAACGTTTTCTGGAATTCATAAATTCCAGTGCCTTGAATCAACTTATCCACACCCCCACCAGGTGCAGCAATATCCTAGACCTGGTCATTACCAACATGGGCAACCGGTGTTCCACACCAGAGGTCAATTCCTCGTTGGTCAGATCAGACCGCAAGCAAATCACCCTAGACATCCTGCCCCCAGCCCTCTTTGGGGAAACCACTGTAAAAAATGTCTCCAGAGCCAACTTCACGCATCTTAAGACAGAAGTGGCAAACTTCATGACACCCATGCTGACGGACAATAGAGATACGACTACTGAATCCTATACAATCGCACTTTATAAGCACTTGCACGAGTGCAAGGATCGTGCAATCCCTAACAGAACCAAGATGCTATCCTCCAAAAAAAGGAAGCCAATCTGGTGGTCCCCTACTATAAACAAACTCTACAACAGAAGGAAGAAAGAAGCTGTTGCAAAAGAGAGTAAAAAGAGTAAAATCCCATGACTGGAGGAACTCAGTGGTCAGCCTCAGTAAGAAGCTGAGATCCCTCATAAAATCCTCCAAAGCTAGTTACGAAAACAAAATCATCACTGATTCTAAAGACAACCACAAAGCATTCTATAGCTATGTGAAGAATCTCAATGGCAACACTCAGATCTGCTCTGAGTTAAAGCACAATGGCACTAAATATACATAACCAACTGATATTGCCAACATCCTGGCAGATAGGTTCAGTGCTAACTTTACCCCTCTCGCATCCCCTAAAGGGCCCATCTTTATACCAGAAGAATGCAAAGTACATGTAATCATGGCTGCACAGGTAAAAAAAAACACACTCTCCAAAGCCAAGAACACAGCATCCATGGGACCTGACAACATCCCAGGCTGCATTCTACATGAACTACAGAAAGAACTGGTACCCCACCTAAGTACCATGTTCAATCATAGCCTCACCTCAAGCTTTGTGCCCACTGAATGGCGCACAGCAACGGTTATCCCAATCCACAAAGGGGGAGCGACCACGGACCCAGAGAACTACCGCCCCATTAGCCTGACAAGCCTGGTCTGCAAGGCTATGGAGCGTATCATCATGGAACTTATAAACAATGACATTGGTAATCTCCAAACTCTGGACCCTACCCAGTTTGGGTTTTTAAAAGGCAGATCAAGTCTCCTAAACCTGACAGACTTCTTTGAAGCGGTCACCAAAGCTGTAGATGAGGGTAAGGTGGTTCACACAGCCTAGATCTCGACAAGGCTTTCAACACCATCCCCCACTCTGGAATTACAGGCAAACTCACTAAACTAGGTATAAATTCCAGTGTCACAAGCTGGGTTGCCAATTGGCTCACTGACAGAACCTACACTGTGAAAGTAGCAGACTCTAAATTCAACTTCAGACCAGTGACAAGTGGAGTACCACAGGGTTCAGTCCTAGGTCCTCTCCTGTTTGGTATCTACTTCTCTGAAGTACAGGCTAACACAGAAGGTCTTTGGCTAACAAAGTTTGCAGAGGACTGCAAACTAGGAGCCATAATCAAAACTCCTAACGATGTGGACATCCTACAAAAGGGCCTCACTGAGACAGATGCCTGGTGTCAAAGCCATGGCCTCAAGCTCAATGCCAAAAAGTGCATGGTCATCCCTTTTGGTAAAAACTCTGTACCCATGAACTACCGCATAGGCGGTAGTCTACGTTACACTGAAAGTGTGATAAGAGACCTTGGAACACAGGTGGACAGTAGTCTCTCCTTTGATTATCACATCGCCACAGCAGTCAGGAAATCCTTCTATGTGGCACACCTCATCACAAAAGGTTTCTCATCCAGGAAAAAGAGAGGTCATTGTTCCCCTCTACTCATCACTCATTATAGAGTACATTGCCCCATTTGGTATGTACCTCACAAGACATCTACAAGAACTGGAAAGGCCACAGAAATACCTCACAAAGAGGATTACGGGCCTCAAACAGATGCCCTATGCAGACTGTCTCAAAAAACTCCAACTTTACTCTGTCGCATACCTCCTGCTCAGAGGCGATATCTGCCTAACATGCAAAGCTATATCAAACCCAGAGGTGTTGGACATGCTCCACATAAAGAAATCCCAATCCCTCCGAGCTACACGCTCTAGGGACCTAAACCTTGTCACCACAATAAACAGAACATGCTGGAGGGATACATTCCTGTCCCAGAGACATCCCATTCTCTGGAACAAACTACCTATCTATATCAAACAAAGCTCCTCATTAGCACTCTTCAAGAAAAATCTTGATGATTGGATGGGAGATAGGAAATTCATGCCGGGGATCACTTCTTTAGCTCTGCTTGACAGAGGCACAGGAAAATAATTTTTTTGGGGTGGCAAAAGACAGGGTACCATTTGGCTAGGCTTATATAGGCCCTAGGGCCAATAGCCTACTACCTACCTATGAACTTATGTACACAGGCATCCTGCAAATGTTTCATCTCCAGGCCTCCTCCTTGTAAATGTTTCTTCTCCCAAGCCCCTGCTTACACTACCAAGGGTACCAGAACTAGTCAAAGATTTGTGATGTATGGTTGACAGCCTAGTACACACCCAAGAACACACATATGAATCTACATGTCAACAGCTAGGGAAATACAGAGGTAGACAAAGCTAAATACACTGGTCAAATGAAGTACTACTTCTTTCTTTTAATTTCCATATTTTTAATCTGGAAACTGGGCTGCTCTGCAGATCCTTTTTAGTCACAATGCAAGTTAAAGACACACAAACCACATATAAAGTACTCAGACAAATAATAAAGGAATACACATAATACTAGCAAAGTGTTGGAAGACATCAGGTTTATCAACCTGATAATTACAAGTAATCGATAGATAACTGTTTACAGAAAGCACTTTGAACGGAGTAAACAATATGCAGAACAGCATACACACTAACTGCAGAAATCCAATTTAATTCATCCCAGGTAAGTACTCAAACATAAGTAGAGAATAAGTGATCGACCAGTTAGTGGGGTGAAAACTAGGAAAGGCTTGCTGATTTTTTCCAGGTAGCAGCAACATCAAAGGAAGAAGCTTTTTTAACAGATCAAGAGAGAGAGAGAGAGAGAGAATGCAGGTCTCCATAGTGTGAGAGATCAATGGCCTTGGGATGTGAGAGAAAGATGTGGTCCAGTTTAGGAATCAGAATCTGTACACCTGAGGCTTTCCCGACTTCTGGAGTAAGAAGACTGAGTAATTTATATAAAAAATATGACTCACTTCAGCACTGTGCTAACTGAACGTTTAGGTGTGGGGGTTGGCGTAATGGTTAGGGAGGTTACCTCTGACACTAGATGCAGGGTTTGATTCTCACCTTTGAGGGGGAATTTGCTAGGCTTAAAATGGCCTGCAAGTGCAACTAGGCTTGTACTTACCTATGAACCTGTGAAGAAAAGACTCTGAAGGAAAACCAGTCAAAGCTTAAACACAAGTACGTAAGGTGCTACAGTTTTGCAAGAAGACTGCCAACAGGTTCAAATATTTTACAAGGGAGAACATTTTTTAACCTTTTAGGTGTGAGAAGTGTCATAATGACAGATTTACTGGAATTCAGTTCACCTGGTAAACTGAAGTCAATGCCAAAGGCTCAATACTTCCTTTTGAACAGGAGAACACAGACTTGCCTGGTTTCTGTGTAACTAGATAATCAGCATACGAGGCCATAAACAAGGAAACCAGAACGGGTCCTATGCAGATCTGTATAGAAGTCCAGATTTAAAGGTACCTACATCCGACACAATTTCACTGTTGTAGGTGAATAAAACCCCAACTTCATCCTAGATGACCCAAGTTCAATTAGTGAGTTGGGCACCCGCTGAAGCTGGTATGGGAAGGGAGAGGAATGAAGGGACTGAAGCCACTGGGGAACATATCCACAGCCACTGAACTGACTTCCTATGAAGAGCTGGGCACTTAGCCACTGCACTGACTTTCCTATGAGGAGCAGGGCACATATCCATATCCACATCCACTGCACTGACTTCCTATGAGGAGCATGGCACATATCCACCATCCACTGCACTGACTTCCTATGAGGAACGTGGCACATATCCACATCCACTGCACTGACTGCCTATGAGAAATGGGGCACATTTCCATATCCACTGCACTGACTTCACAGTGCAGACCACACAAATGTGCTTGTGTGCCTCTTCTATGAAACGGGATATTTGAACAAATCACTCACACAATAGGCAATAACATTAGTAAAAGTTTAACTAGAATGTCTTCATGCAGTAAAAGTAACAAACTGCAAAGAACTATCAAAAAAGACCAAAATGTTAATCCTTTACAGATCTTAAAATCTTACCTAAGTAAACTAAAAGATAATAATCTAAAAGTGAACTGTGGATATATATTATGCATGTGGAAAAGAACTTATCCTAAACAAACAAAGAAGTCCGAAAATAATGTTTTTATTAAATAATACGGAAGGGTAGGAAACAGTGAAAAACGTCTAAGCCGAAAGGTTTAAGAAAAAGTGAAAATGATTGCGGACTTATTGTTAATCTAGAACAGGAGATCAGAGCCCTAGAAAACACAACTCTTTGGTTCAGGCAGCAAACAAGATGAGGTATTGAGGGAGAGGCAGAGAGGGATTGTGGGTACAGGCGGCATCTACACCTGGATCCACACATTTGGAGGTGCCGTGACCTGATCCAAGTTAGAGCAGAGTTTCCATCTGTTAAATCAGACGAAAATGAGCAGAGGATCACAGAGCTCTCCTACAAAATTCCATTCTGATTTAATTACGTGACACTGAATACCACCAATGCAAGCACTTCGTTACAATCTATAAACTGTACAGTTTTGTTGGAGTCCAGCTCAAGAGGATTTTCACTGTTCCGATTCAGTCATTTCTCTTCAGAATTTTTGGAACTACACTTTCATACTTCTCGACGTCTTTTCTTAAGAATAATAAACGAAGCTAAAACTAATGGGAGGCAAAGACTCAAAATCAGGAAGAAATTTTAAAGTATTGCTCAAAATGCACTTAAAAATTTAATGCAGCACCAGGTTTTGCAGCAACATGCATTTTCTGAACAAAGACTTGCTTCTTGAACTAAATGTCTCAGCATATTCTTGCTTCTGTAAATATGTATGTATATTTGTTGATCACATCCTTGTATCTGTAAATATGTTTTGTTCATTTTTATGAAATCCTATTCACCAAAGGTGTGGTCCATTGAGATCTTTGCACTGCCTAAGTAAACAAACACAAATAAATAAATAAAGAAAAATATAAAACTGGAATGTCGAGCACTATTGACTAAACGCAGTCTTTAGTGATTTAATAGAAATTAAAAAAAAAATATTATGACTGACAGCACAAAAAATATGAGGCAAAATCAGGGACAGTTGGAGGTACTAGGCTACAGAAGTATTACAAAGCAGGAGGGAAAAAATGGCATTGAGATGTCCGGCCCCTGACATGATAACAGTGAGGAACCAAACTTTCTTCAGTTAGCAACTATCCCATATTCAGTAACCAGAAGTCACTTACGGTTTCTAGCCATATCCGTAACAACTGTGCTCTCCTCTTGTACTATAGCAGTAAAGTGAATCCTCTGAATATTTCACAGGTGTGTACTAGGCTAATGGCTCTGGGGCCTGCCTAGCCATAGGATTACCCCGGCATAGTGCCACATTAGTTCCCACTGCCTCTGTTGAGTAGAGCCACTGGATTTATCCTCGGGGTGAATTGTCCGTTTCCCATCTACTCATCAAAATTTCTCTTGAAGAAGGTGCTCTGCTTGACATGTATGGGAAGTATGTTCCATAGCATGGTCAGTATCTGGGTTATGAACCTGTCCCTCCAGCATGTTCTGTTAATTGGTAATGAGGTTCAGGTCTCTGGAGCATGAGGTGTAGAGGGATCGGGATTTCTTTAGATGTAACATTTCTAACAGAGCTGGGTCAGACATGGCTTTGTAAGTAGAGAAGAGATCACCTCCAAGTAGGCGATATGAGACAGAGAATAGTTAGAGTTTTTTGAGTCTGTCCATATAGGGCAAGTATTTAAGGCCTAGGATCCTCCTTGTGAGGTACTTTTGCGGCCACTCCAGTTGTTGCAGGTGTCTAGTGAGGTACATGCCAAATGGGGCACTGTACTCTATGATTGGCCTAACAAGGGAAGTGTAGAGGGAGATAATGACCTCTTTCTTCCTGGATGCAAAACCTTTAGTAATGAGATGTGCCACAGAGAAGGACTTTCTGACCACAGTGGCAATGTGGTGATCAAAAGAGAAGGTTGCTGTCAACCTGTGTTCACAGATCTCTTATAACGTCTTGTGTTCAGTGGACTACCATCAATGTGGTAATTCATGGGAACTGGGTTTTTCCTAAAAGGGATGACGACATTTTTTGGCATTGAGCTTAAGGCCATGGTTCTGACACCAGTCGTTGGTCACAGTGAGGCCCATTCTGTAGGATGTCAACATCACTTTGGGAGTTAATAATAGCTCCCAACCTGCAATCGTCTGTGAACTTTGACAGCCAGAGTCCCTTTGTGTCGGCCTGGACTTCAGAGAAGAAGATACCAAGCAGGAGAACACCCAGGACTGAACCCTGTGGGACTCCACTTGTGACTAATCGTCAGTCTGACTTGGAGTCAGCTACTTTCACACTGTAAGTTCTATCTGTGAGCCAGTTTGCAACCTACCTAGTGATGTAGGGGTTGATGCCAAGCTTAGTGAGTTCTTCTATGATTCCTTAGTGGAGAAAGGTATCAAAAGCCTTGGCCAGACAAAGGTAGGCTGTATGAACCACCTTGCCTTCATCCACAGCTCTGGTGACTGACTCAAAGAAGTAGACTAAGTTCTGCAGGCATGAGCTACCCTTAACAAAGCCAAACTGTGTGGGATCCACAGTTTGGAGATTCCCTATATCCTTGTTTATTAGGTCCATGATAATGCGTTCCATAGCTTTGCACATCAGACTCGTCAGGCTAATGGGGCGATAGTTTCCAGGGTCTGTAGTCGCTCCTCCTTTGTGGAGAGGTATGACTGTAGCAGTGTGCCATTTGGCAGGGACAAAGCCTGAGGTGAGATTGTGATTAAACAGGGCACACAGGTGAGGTGCCAGTTCACTCTGTAGCTCATGTAGAACACAACCAGGGATATTGTCAGGTTCCATAGAAGCTGTATTCTTGGCCTTGGACAGTGCTGTTTTAACCTGTGCAGCAGTAATACTGGGTGCCTGGCAATCTACTGGTATTGTGATTGGTCCTTTGGGGGGGGGTAAAGTTGGCACTGAATCTGTTGGCCAGTATACTGGCAATATCTTTTGGCTCGGTATAGGAGGTACCATTGTGCAGTAGCTCAGAGCAAATCTGGGTACTGCCGTGGAGATTATTTACATAACAATAGAAGGCCTTGTGGTTATCTTTACTATCTGCTGCAATTTTGTTTTCATACCTAGCTTTAGACAATTTGATGAGGGATCTCAACTTTTTGTCGAGACAGATAAGGGCGTTTTTCCAGTTTTGGGACTTCACTTTATTCTGCATCAGTTTCCTCCTTCTGTTGTAGAGTTTGTTTATGGCAGGGGACCACCAGACTGTCTTCCTTTTTTTGGAGAAGAGTGTCTTGGTTCTACTGGGTATGGCGAGATCCATGCATTTGTGTACGTGTTCGTACAGTGGTTCGTACAGTGCACTGGTGTATGATTCTGCAGTCACGCAACTATTCTTCATTTGCATGGGTGCCGTGAAGTTAGTCACCTCTGTTTTTAGAATCCCAAATTTAGCTTTCGAGAAGTTTTTCATGGTGGTCACCTTTGGGGGGTGGGGGGATGTGGATTTCCATGGTGATTAGTTTGTGGTCGGATCTAACCAGGGAGGAGCAGACTACTGGTGTAGAGCAATGGTCGCCCATGTTAGTAATGACCAGGTCAAAGATGTTGCTACCTCTAGTGGGGGTAAGAATGAGCTGTTCCAGGGCATTGGAATTAATGAACTCCAGGAAACTTTGGCTAATTGTATTGGTACCCGAGTAGTTTACCTAGTTAATGGAGGAGTAGTTGAATTCGCCTAGTAAGAGAGTGTTAGTTTGGACCCGAATATTCTCCAGGGTGCTGAGGAAAATGAAGTGCGAGTCTTAGGACATGGTTGGGGACCTATAGCAGGCTACGACCTGAATTGCTGTCTTACCCACTGTTAGTTGCACCTGAAGTATCTCTGATGTGTTATGTTGGGCTACCAGTCTGGAGGTGTGCGCATCCTTTATGAATATGGAAACACCATCACCTCTGGAGCTTCAGTCTAAGTTCTGGGACCAAAAGGTGATGAATGAGTTATAGCCTGGTAGTGCAAGGGTGCTTTCTGCTGCCTTGAACCAGGTCTCTGTTACAGCACAAATGTTGATGTTCTCCACTTTAAGGAGTGCTTCGAGTGAGTGCATTTTGAGATTTAGACTTCTAACATTGAGCAACATGACCCTCAGAGTGCATTTGTTTGTAGCTGTTACAGTGGTTAATTTGGTCTTTGGAACACCACCTAAAAAAAGGCACTATAGGGGTGGCAAGAGCCTATCGGGAAGCCCAGGGGTGACAGATGCAGGCCATCTCTGGTAAAGCATCAAGGTCGGTCAATCATGTCATCCCAGGCAGACAGATACTGGATCCCCTTAGAAAGACACCAGAAACTTAGCCAATTGCTGAAATCAGTCATTTTCTGCTTGTACTGTGGTATCATTCTGGGTGATGGTAGGATGCTGCTCAGGGCTAGGGTCATACCCGCCTGGACTACATAATCAGAGAGCTCCTCCAGGTCTCTTTTCATGTAGTCCAGGGAGGTACATCAGGTCACTCACACCCACATGTACAATAACAGTCATATTTGTGCCTGTTGTTGAGCAACCTGAGTGCATGCGTTATGTGTTGCATCCTGGCACCTGATAGGCAGCTGACTGTTACTTTCTCCTTATTCAACCTAGTGAGTGGGACATCAGTGTGCCTCATTATTGACTCACCTATCACTAGTGTGTTGGGCATGCTGTTTTGCCTTAGGGGCTTTGGTTGAGTGGCACATTGTTTAGGAGAGTTGTGCGTCTCGTGATTAGTGTTGTGTTGTGGTGCTCGAATGCATTTCTGCCTTGGAGGGCTCTGCTGCTTGGGTAGATTTTTATTGAGAGCCTCCATGAAGGTGGGTGTATGGTTTGCGTTTTTATGTGAAGGCAGTGCTGGTGTGTGCTCCGGAGGGCTGTGTGTTCCATGTGGTGTGGTGCAAGTGTTGACCACCTCCTCTTGACCAGCTATTCCAGTCTTGGCTGGAGAGTGCGTGGCTTCCAATTTGGATATATAAATGCATCTCTCGCAAGTCTGAGTGTTGGAAGGTAAGAGGGGAGGGTTGTCCGTGTACATGAGGCAGCTGCTACATTGCCTCAGGATGCCCAAGTTCACCAGGTTAATAGGAGAAAGCACAGAGAACTGACCTTTAGACATGCCTGGCAGGGTGGGCATTGAGAATAAGTACTAGATCTGTTTCTTTGTAGAAAATTTAGTGCTGGTAGCACTTGTGTGCTACAAGATGTCTGGTAAAGTGCTACACTAATAAGCTAGTACCTAGTGCTTATCACTCCTACTGATAAGCTAGAAGGCTTCCCTCCAACACAGAAAGGCTTGGGGGCTCAGGAGGTTACAAACAGTCCTGGATACAGCAAATCTGTATCTGGACTAGACTCGTTACAAGAAAGGGGGAAACGAGCTTAGAATTTTTTTTGTTTTGTTTTTATTTAGTAAAGTGGAAAAGGAGAAAGCTGGAACAGAAGTTAATTCAAGGTTAAGAATCTAAGTGGGTTGGCCTTCACAAATGTTCTCTCTCTGTTAGGTAGAATGAACTAATGACACTAGACTGGGAGGAGTGTCCCAGATCAAATATACAGTATGGGCAGACAACTGCAAAGCCACCAAGTATAAGAACAAGACAATAGGGAGAGGGGGTGGGAAACTATTACAGCTACTAGCTGTAGCCACTAAATGAAAGTTTTAATAGATAAAGGAGCAAGGAGACTCTAGAGAATGATTTTAACTGCAAACAAATCCGTTATATGATACCTAACTAGAACACAGAAACCTCAAAAAGTCAAAAATGCACAGAAAAGCACAGAGAGCACTCAAACAGAAAATACAACTCTCAGTATGAAAAAGCAGTTTACAGTTAAGTAATTCAGTAAACATGCAATTAGAGTAATGAAACCCTATCTAGCAATGAAAAATACAGTATAAAACAGTACATAAATGCAGTGAAACAGTAAAAAAAGCTTTATAAGTGCCAAATGTAGTAGATTAACTGTATAGCACAATTATAAGCATTACAGAAGTGCAATTCAGTGAAATAAGTTTAAGAAATAGCTTATCCTGCTCTTGGAAGCAAAGAATTTCTACTTAGTCTCAGTAATGAATCACAATCCACAGCCTGGTGAATACAAGCACAGCCTTTTACAGACACAGGATTTTCATACCAGACAGGATAGAAGAATCAAGAAGATCAAATTACTACTTATTCCTACTAGCCTCTGCTATTACCCAATCACTTGTACTACAGAAGGTCAGGGAATCCTGTTTTGCTTCTACTTACAGAATTAGCCTTTGCCTGCACCATCAGCCAAATTGCCCTCCCTACCAAATAAAGGAAAGCCTGAGGATAAAATGCTGGCTTCCCTGTCCTATTATTTATTTAATATAGACATCTAACACTATATTTATAAAAACAAAATCTTAATGCTGTGAATAAATTCAAAATCTGATACTACATACTGCTTATCATCTGACTGATGAAGTGATCCAGGACACTAATGTGATGTGAGGCAATGCCAGCTGTGCCAGGGGAAGTAGGACAGTGCATGTGTAACATATGCCTGCATAGCTAGCTGGAATTTTGTGAAGAATTATATGTCAATTAAATATCAAACTGATTTGTACAGATGCTTGTGTTAAAATGTATCAACAGTTGATCCTGCTGGATAGAAAAGAAATGTACATGCATGACAGGCTGTATTGCTGTAAATGTTGAAGTGTATATATTTTAACAGAGAATACTGAAGGGAAGGGGTTAAGCTCAGCCCAGTTAACCTCACAAAAAATAGCCTAAAATTAAATGACTTGGTTTAGGCCATTAAGATTGTATCTCACATGTCTGAATGCAGCCAGAGATGCAATGTCTGTAAAAAGCCTGGAATGGGATCCGGCTCTATTATCCTTGGTGGTGAACTAGTTGCCCTAGGGTGCCAGAGAATGGCTTGTTAGTTTCGCCAGGAAGGATGGAAGTGTTGGAATTATTTTAGTGTTTCCAGATGCTGTAATAAACCTTAGCTAAAGCTCTTTGTGGGTATTGCGACACATTAGTGGCAGATCCCAGCTCAGTTTCTAGTGAGAGGGTAGTGTAGGAACCAGTCAGGTGACCAGATGTGATGTTATTCTGTAGCCAGCACTGAAACTGTATTTGAATACTAGCGAGATATGTGAGGTGTGCTCACTGTTTTGGACATGACAAGACATTCACCCACATTTATCTTGTCTTGCTTTAGTAAGCAACTAGGGAACAGTAACTTTTCAGTCAGTTGGAAAAAATATAGTGAGATTAGCTAAATGCTGACTTTCTGCATCTGTCCAAGTCTTTCCATCTGTGCTGTTTTTTTTTATATTTCCTGTGATTGAAACTCTGGTGTTTATTGTAAATAGCTGTTTAGTATTTTCATGTTTTTTATCATCTGTTATTAAATATATCTAAACCTTTCATTGTGGCTGGTCTTTTAGAAAATATTTAACCTTTGAGAGTTCTTGCATTTATTTAGGGGCACTGTGGCTCCATATTCATGCAAGTCTTGCTGCTTGGTTAAACATTACCATTTGTATAAGTATTCATTTTACCAAGTGTAATTGGGTACCCTGGTCAGAGCGTTAACGTAGCTGGTTTGGGTGTTCTGGTGGTAGCAGATCTACCTTACAGTCTGGGTGGAGGTGGCAGAGCGGGTAAGCTGTGCCAGCCTTTCCCAGGTGTGTGTGTGTGTGTGTGTGTGTGTGTGTGTGTGTGTGTGTGTGTGTGTGTGTGTGTGTGTGAGAGAGAGAGAGAGAAAATCAAATCTTAAAGAGAGTGTGTTTGATACCCACTTTGAACAGGGACACCGAGAGCACTGATTTCACAGAGAGGATGGTGGAGGACTTGGCTTGCAACACCCTGCTAAGGGCTCAGCTCTACAGTGGTCAGTGGGAAGTCTTATTTGGGGGACTGGGGAGAAAGCCCAGCCTAGGACTGGAGGGTGCATCCCTGTGTGCTCTTAAGGGAAATTGTACTTGGTGCAGAGTTGCATCTGAAAATACTGTGTGCGTCTATTTTTCTCACATTGAACATTCCCCACTGGTGTCAGTGATGAGGAGTGTGGGTCCTTGATTAGATCACTGGTCCAGTGGAGGGATGTCACAACTAATTTCTCAATGGTTCAGTTTAACATTAGCTCTGAACCAATCAGTCTGCCGAAAGCAGAGCAGTCATTACTTGAAGCAGAACAGCTTTAAAGAGGAGCTGTTCATAGATATGCAGGTTAGAGAAGAGTAGGAATTTAACCTGTTATCTGTTCTACAAGTGTCGTACAAGTGTCCAAATGCACAAAGTACAGTTGTGTACACTTACCATAAATGCAGATGTTCAAGTGTATTCACTTTTGCAGTCATCACATTTGGGTTGTCCCTGCCAGGGTAGCAGTCAGCTGGCCCAAATACCAGAGACTTAGTATTTCTGCGTCAGTTGCTGTCACTTCAGGACTGACGTAAGGTTGTCAGTACTATAAAGTAAGGCAGCCGACGCCATTACATCAGTTTTTCTTGTCCTAACCTGTCAGGAGCCCCCAAGTAGAAGCCAGGTTCTGGTGGAAGAACCCCACCAGTGGAAAATAAATACCAATATGTCCCTTGTAAGGAAAAAGAAGAAAGGGGGATGGAGGTAGGGAAACCATGACTGCAACAGTGAATACACTCAAACATCTACATTTATGGTAAGTGTACACAACTGTACTATGTTCTTCGTGTTTCCCTATTGCAGTAATCACATTTGGGTTGATTCCCAAAGCTGAGGAAAAGGGTGGAGGCAGTCAAGGAAACTAGGGCCTGGCTAGGATGCCCTGCAAGACTGCAGAGGCAGACCCTGTCCTGTATTTAGAAAAGAGAGGCAGGTGGTAATGCTTGGTAAAAGTGGGAACAGATGTCCAGGTGGCAGCCTCCGGGATGTCCCTGGTGGGGACTCCTCTAAAGCTGCAGAGGTGGAGGCTGCTCTGGTTGAGTATGTCCTGAGCTTTTCCATGTTGTTTGTAGCAGAAGTGGATGCAGTGTGCTTATCCATTTGGAGATGGCTTTGCCTTCCGTCCCTGTAGCAAAGCTAACCAGCAATTTATCAGACTTTCTGAAGGATTTAGTCCTGTCAAGATAAAATCTCAGCTGTCTGTGCAAATCTAGAGAGTGCAGAATCCTTTCTCCCTTGTTCTGGGGATTAGGAAAAAAGGCGGACAATAAATGGATTGGTTGAGAGCTACACTGGACATCACCTTCGGCATGAAAGATGGGTTAGTTCTGAGGGATACCCTGTCAGCATGGAAGATGATGAAGGGTTCCACAGCCACGAGCGCTTGCAGCTCATAGACTCTTCTGGCTGAAGTGATGGCCAGAAGGAAAACTGGTCTTCCAGGAGAGAAGTTTTAGCTCTGTAGATGAAGCTGGTTTGAAGGGGGGGAAGGGTGAGCTTTTCCAGTAAAAAATTAAGGTCCCAAGCTGATGTTGGTGCCCTTCTGGGTGGCCTCAAGTTGCTAGCCCATCTTAGGAGCGGTTTGATCAAAGGGTGTGAGAAAAGGGGCTGCTCAGTGGGAAAATGAGCAGAAATAGCAGAGGCATGAATTTTTATAGAGGAGAAAAGAGACTGCTGTGTAGTAGGTCAGCTAAGTAATCCAGGATGACGGGAAGGGAGGGGCTGTGGCATATTGGCTCCCTTAGCCTGGATCCAGGTGCAGAACCTTTTCCATTATTTCTAGTGCTAGGGCATCTGGCCTCACGGACAACATCTAGAACCTGTTTACTGAGGTTAGCAGATTGGTTCGGGGTTAAGCCAAACTGCCAAACTGAGTGTCTGCAATTGGGGCTGCATGAATTTTCCCTCCCTCTGGGTCAGGAGGTTTGGAAACTGGGGAAGATGCCATGGAGGCAGTGGAGACGGGCTGCGCAGCAAGGGGTAGAAGTGCTGCCCGGGCCAGTCTGGAGCTATAAAAATGGTCCTTGTTTTTAATCTCCTTTATTTTGAGTAGTACCCTGGGGATGAGCGGAAGTGGATGAAAGGCATAGACGGGAAGGACAGGGCATCCACTTTCCATGCCATGCAGTGATGCTCTGTGGTGCAGAATTTGTTGAGCTGATGGTTGGTGTGGGAGGCAAAGAGGTCAACCTTCATGGTGCCCCTTTTTGGAGTTATTAGGGTGAAGATTCTTCTGTTGAGCTGCCACTCATGTGGGTCCAGAAGATTTCTGCTCAAGTGGTCTGCCAGAGAGTTGAGACAGCCTGGTAGGAATTGCGCTAACATGTACTTGCACGGCAGAGGTTGTGTGCCAAAGGGTCATGGCCAGCCTACATAGAGGGTAGGAGTGAGTCCCTCCCTGCTTGTTGATATACCACATCAAAGTGGTGTTGTCTGTTTTGATCAGGAGAACTCCTGGAGAGAGAAGGGGCTTGAAGGCGATCAAGGAATGCTGCACAGCCAACATCTCTTTTTGACTGATGTGCAGAGGGATTTGCTGCAGGCTCCATTGGCCCTGTATGCATCTGCCATCCAGGCGTGCACCGCAAGCACAGTCTGATTTATCTGTGGTGAGGGTCTGGGCAGTGGGGCATGGTGAGAAAGGTGGTCCTTGTTGTGGGACCATGCTGTTGCCCACCAAAGAAAATCTTTTCTGAGGCAAGGAATTACAGGTAGAAGAGTTTCCAGGTCTTGACAGTTAACACTAAAGGCTTTTTAGGTACCACTGAAGTTTCCTCATATGCAGTCTGGCATATGGAATGCATAGCATGCAAGATGCCACGAACCCCAGAGCTTGCAGGATCTTCCTTGCAGACAGCTGGGGCTTGATGGCTATTTGAGAGAAGTAGGCTGTCAGGAAAATCTGTTTCTCTGGTGTAAGGAATGCCATATGGGATGCTGTGTCCAAGCATACTCCCAGGAAGATTATCCTTTGGGTGGGCACCTGTTTGGATTTCTTTTCATTGATTGTGTACCTTAGGGAGGTTAGTAAGGTCTTTACAAAGACCAGGTGCTTGAGCAGCTTTTCCTGGTGGTCTCCCTGAATAAGGCAGATGTCTAAGTATGGGTAAATCTGAATATTTCTTTGCCTGCAAAAGGCAATGGCTGGAGCCAGACATTTTGTGAAAACTCAGAGCAGTAGATAAGCCAAAGGGAAACACAGATAACTGAAAGTGTTGGGAGGCTGCCCTGAAACGGAGATATTTCCTACATGATTCCCTGACAGGAATGTGGAGGTGGGCCTCTTTTAGATCTAGGGTGGCTAGCCAAGCGTCCTTGGAGAGCATGGGTAGCAGCTGCAGGAGGGTCAGCATTCTGAATTTTGGGATCACCAGGAAGGTGTTTAGAATGGATAGATCGAGGATGGGGCACCAGGTGCCCTCTTTTCTGGGTACCAGAAAAAGGTCTGGGGTAGAAACCTTGGCCTATCTGTTCTGCAGGAACGTGCTCTACTGCTCTCATAGAGGGCAGGGAAATGATTTGCTTTTGAGCCTTTTGCCCACTGGTCTGGGGGTAGATCTGGGAACCCTTTTGGGGTTGAAAGGGTGTGGAAGGAATATTTGTATCCCTGGGACACTATGTTCAGAACCCAGTGGTCGTTGGTAATGGTGGCCCAGGTGCTTGCTTGAAAGGACAGTATTCCTCCTAGGGGTAAGTAAAGGTGGGCAGAGGAAGGGGGTGGGGGAGGTGAGTCACAGAGTTACCATAAGGGGGTGGCTTAGAAATCTCTGGTTTTGGAAGTGGAGGTAGTCCGCTGCTTAGATCTCGGCATTTCCTGTGGCTGCTTTCTGGGTGGTCTGGTTCCCCGGGGCCCAGGCTGGAGTGGCTTACTGGGAGCAGGAAAGGACCAGTGTTTGGTGGGAAAATGCCTGCTGAACCTAGGTCGCTGTACCTATAAGAAATCCTTAACTGTTTGCATAGATTTTGCTTTTTCTTCCATCTTTTTTAACACCTCTTCTGCCTTAGTGCCAAATAAGTAATCTTTGTGCAAAGGGGCATCCAGCAATTTAGATTTGACATGGTCTGGCAGGGGCTGTTCCTTAAACCATGCATGCTTTCTAATGACAGATCCAGTTACTGCTGCCCTGCAAGAAGCTTCTAGGGCATCAAAGCCACAGTGCAAGGTGCGTTTAATTACTTGACTTGCAGAATGCATTAACTCTTGTAATTCTTTAGATTCTACCCAAGCAGGAAAGGAAGACATTTTTTGTTTAAGGAGTTTCAGGGTATGTTGCTGAAATTTCAGCACATGGAACTGACAATTTAGTGCCCTGGTAACAAGAGTAGCTGAGGTTTATATTTTTTTATCCCATTTGTCCAGTGCTTGAGAATCCCTATCTGAGTGGGTGGGATTCTTAGCAGAAGTTGCTTTAATCCCTTTAGGTCCTTGAAAAATTACCTCAGGGTCAGCAGTAGGATTTTTAAAAAGAAATTTGTGAGAGTCAGGCACTTTGTAGTACCTGCCTGGATTTCTGGGAGCAGGGGGGAGGGTGTCAGGAGTCAAGCTAGACTTAAAACATCCTCCACAACATTCAGGACTGGGGGGATGACCAAGGGTCTGTGCTGTGGAAGATGTAGGAATTCCCAGAGTCTCTTTTTTGACTGAGGGTAGTCTTGACTCTCCCATTGGAAATGCTCCCTTAAGGTATGCAGGGTTTCCCCAAATGAAAAATCCTCTGGTGGAAAGGCTGAAGGAATGGAATCCTCTGCATCAGAATCCTCATAAGTAGAGAGGGTTTGCATGCCTTCATATTCAGATGCATCAGATTCATCCGACTCTTGTTCAGACAGAACTACAAGGGACAGATCTCTTTTCCTTTTGGATGGGTTAGCTTGGCTTCCCTGGATCAACATGATAAGGTCTTCCGCCATTTTAAGCATTTGAGACTAAGGCAAGGAAGCAGGCGTGTGAGAGTAGGTTGTCGGTTTCTTGGGTGTGGTTCGTACCCTGGGCCTTAGAAACTCTGTAGTTTTTGAAAGAACAGTAGTCGCGAAAGAAGACGTTGGTTTGTGTCGAGCATCAGTCGGGAGAGGACTTCCTCGGAAGCTGTTGCCTGCTCATCGGCTCCGGACCCATCCAAGGTAGACTACTACCGCAAGATCCTTAGTTGAATTCGACTCCAAAAAGGTCTCGGTAGCAGTCTGTGAATCCAGAGAAGCAGGCATCAGGGGCTGCGAAAGCACCTCACTGAGGACCAGAGAACTGGCTACTAACTTAACGGAAGCATCGTCGGTAGGTTTGGACCTGTGCAGTCCATCTCGGTCTTAACCTTTAAGTTTTTTCATAAGATCTGCTGTTGGTGACTTATCAAAGCCATATCGGAATTTGAGGACTGTAAGCGAAAATATCTGGTTACAATAAGGGCCCGACTATGGATAGTTCTGGCATTGAACAAAGCACAGAAGCGACAACGGGGGATGTCATGGTCTGGGCCTAAACAAGTGATGCAGTAAGAATGGAAATCTTGGTGTGGTATTTGCTTTCCACAGGCGACCATTATTAACTTTTTCTGACATTGGTTAATGCAAGAAAAAAGGCTCTCCAATGGTGTACTTAGCTTTAGAAGACTTCAACTTCAATTCGGAAGACGACAACTCAGGTAGCGGCTGACCAGCACTTGTGCGAACTGCTTCTGCTTCAGGCTCCTCAGCAAGAAAGACTGATGTAATGGCGTCGGCTGCCTTACTTTATACCACTGACGACCTGACGTCAGTCCTGAAGCGACAGCAACAGACGCAGAAATACCAAGTCTCTGGTATTTGGGCCGGCTGAGGGCTATCCTGGCAGGGATAACCCAAATGTGATGACTGCAACAATGAAACACTAAGATAATCAGAAACTAGTTATAACTGTACATCATACTGTAGTGTAACAAATGCATTAATACTAAGTTGAACATTAATGCAAATACAACAAAATGAACAAACACGATTTACAATTCACAAATCTATAACAAAGGCACAACAAAAAAAAATAATATTCATGATTTATAATTCACAAATCTACAACAAAGAAGGGCACATCTACCAAAGCAGAAAAGAGTAGAAATTCATAGGACTGGTGGAATGGGGAGATCACAGAAGTGAAAGGATACAATTAGCATGGGGTAACATTAATAACCCAAATAACAAAAATTACCACTAAGAGAAACACAATTCAGAGCAGAAAGCAGATAATAAAATTAATAAATGTTTTGTTTTGTTTTTTTTTTGGGGGGGGGGGTGTTTGCCAGAAAATAATCCACTGGAAAGACTGCAAAAAGTAGACAGGATTTGGTATGAAGTTCAGAAATTGCTAGAATTCAGCAACGGGGTTCAAAATATAAATGGGGAAACCAGGCTATGACAGCAGTGGGCCATAGAGGGACAGGGCTTCATAGACTGTGTGGGAAAGTACAATGTGGCAAACAGAACCATCACTTTACTCTTCAATCACTGTTGATAGTTTTGTAAAGAACAAGAACAAAACACAAAAATAATTTTATAACTTGCAAAATACAAAGCAAAGAAGTGAAAACACAGCTGCTCTAGAGGGACCAAACATTTTCACGTGTTTCATTTATTTCAAAGACTGACCCTAAAATGCATGACCTCTGAATTTCATCCTCGTGTAGAAGATAAAAGCTGACAGTGCCTGAAACTGCTGCTTGTGGGAAGAGTTCACTTAAATGTTGGTCAGCACTCTTAAGCAAGTAAGACTTTCCCACAAGTACATAACAAAAAGCAATACTATGAGATATACACAGCTGGTTTTCTTAGTGGCATGGGAAATAAATCAAATGAATACATGGGTGATAGAAGTTATGGATTAATAGTGCATTCTGATCAGAGACAGCTGGACAACCTTTATTACAGATGAAATCTCTGGCCAAAGACCTTCAAACACATTATCGACACGTGGCCAGGAAAAAAAAGTCCTCTTTAGGCTGATTTAGTGCTAAAGCCAACATTTATCAATCACGAACAAGTATAGTTTTCAAATTAAACACAACACTCTATTCTAGTAAAGCATACAGCTTGTCCCAGACTGAACAATTAACTTTTCATTTGCTTGTACTTGTGTTCAACTCCTAGTATAGTATAGCACAGAAACCATTTAACACAGCTCTGAATTTTAATAACCACCTCAACAATACTTCAGTCATTCAATCAGTGTAGGACCAAGTGCAGTACAAGTACTTGACTGAAAAAGTCAGAAGTTTATTAATATTTTCAGTGCACTGCACAAACGTTAATATTCAAGTTTAGGGCCACACATTAAGTACATAACATCTTTGAATTAAGTTGTAGAACTGATAACACTGTTTTTACAGCTTTGTCCAACACACCCACAGGCTGTTTACTTCATTTAACCGTCCCTGCAAACTTGCACTCAAATAAATGCAGGTACTAATGTAGGAGGAAGGCACAAAGTCCACTAAACAAACTTGTTGCCTCCTTATACTTTCAGAAGCCAAAAGTTAAACTGCAGCACTTTATTGTACGGAGACTTCAAACCTCCACTACAAGGGTGTTGCAAGAAATATCAAGTATTGTACTCGCTCCATATTCTTGGATCCCTCCACACACCTGACTTTTAAAAATGTGCACCTCTCTCTAGGATGCTGTTTACAAATGAGTATTCCTTTCAAAAAGGGATATGGAGTAAAGATCTGTGCCAATATTAATTCAGATATTTCAACCTGGGTTATTATGAGCCATAATGATTCTGAGATGCTCACTGTAAAATGTACTTAACCAAGTATGCCTGGCTAAAACATGTGTGAAGACTTGAGCAGACACGTGGCCAAACCAGGTACGGAAATAGGGTACATAAAGGAAAGCTGGTGGTGGAATGTAGAAGTCCAGAAAGCTAACCAAAGAAAAGTTCAGGAAAAAGTAGGAAATAGAAAATCTAGAGCAGACTAAGAAGGAACACTGGTTGGCTAACAAATAGGCTAAGGGAGCAGTCACAAAAGCAGAGAGGAACTTTGCCAGCTTCTGGAAAATGACTCCGCAGATGGCACAAAGAAACTCTGTATGTAGCAATTCAAAAACAGAAATAAAGATGATGGTGATCAGACACCCTTCACAAGAGATGCCAGCAGCAACCTGCTCAGCAGTCCACGTGGCATCAAAGGCAGACAGAAAGAGTGCTTCTAGTATTTTCTGAATGAAGAAACCCCACAGAAGACGTACGTCCCCAGACACAGCCTAACAGGAAGAAAAGCCCACCCTAGAAGACGCAAGAACAGCACAAAGGAAAATGAAGTCTCTGAACTCTACAAGCTCAGATGAGGACACTGGTGCTGTTTTCAGATGAAGTGGCTCTAGTGGGTGCTCTCAGCAGTATGGAGAAATACAAAGAGCATATCCCACACGACTGGAAAATAAGCATTTTAGTGCCAGTGTAGAACTGCCAGTACAGAGGTATCAAATGCCTGTCATACTGCACAGACATTCAAGACAGGATAACCACAAAATGAATATGCAAAGTAGTAGAATGTTAGATGAGAGATCAGCAGTATGGATTCAGATCAGGATGCAGCACAAGTGACCCAATGTTTGCAGTGAGACAAGATTGTTAAGAATAAGCTGGAGACGAGGAAGGAGTCTAACTGGGGATTCCCAGAACTGGACAAAGCATATGGGAAGGCCCCAAGAAAGCTGGAGTTCTCAAGCAAGCCGAGACATATAAACTCTTTAGTGTGTCCTGGGTCAGGCCAAGGGCCTCCCTTCAAGGGGCTATGCTTGGTACGCTCTCATGGGAGCTACTCAGGGGTCATTGTTGCTAGGTTCTTAACCCACCTCAAATGACTCCCATTAAACACAGCAGATCAGCAGCTTTGGTCAAAGATCTTCATGGGCTGTCATGAAATGAAACCAGCTGCAGTATGAATGGCACTAATTTCTGCCACTTGTGTCGGCAAACTCATTCTTTCCTTTTGATTACAAAACTTGTTACCGTATGTGATGACACAGCTAGACACAGACCAATAAAGACATGGACTTTACCACTACAGTCCAGTACAACACCAGTAACAGTCACTGCTGCACATTTCTGCTGGTCAGTTTCTTGATCCCTACCACCTAAACTAATAAACCAAACTACAAGGTGAATTCAGCAAAAAAAAAATTCACTGTATTCTCCTAATTATGTTTTCTCTCTATTTTATGACTGCATCTGCATCAGCTGAGTTGGCCTAATGGGCCAATACAAACAATATGAATACAGTTTGCTATTTGTTAATATCACAGCATTTTACACTTATAACGTTTGATCCTCTGCGTGCTACTCGTGCAAGGTTTTTCTGCCCTGATCTCCAATAAAATGATCCACAATGTAGCTGGACATTCTGGTTATCAAAGCATAAAATAAAACAAAAACATATAAATACATGTTTAAAATTCTTAAATTTGCAGGAGCTGCCTCCCTCCCCCATTGCAGTCAGCAACCTACTCTTCTCTTGAGTGCGAACCATCGCACTTGAATTGTGCAGCGGTGAATCCAGTGTATACTGATGGTCACACACAACTGAGGCAAGAAAGTAAAACTGTACAAACTAACTCATCTCCAAACTGGACACTCACTGTCATGTTAGGAGGCTTAACAAAACATGGAGGACAGATCACTGGGTACAGTGACAAAATTTATACTGAAACTGATTCCTAGCATATAACATACCAGTCACTGTAGCTAGGTCATCCACATTCAAGGCTGTATTCCCATATATAACAAATCAGACTTTGGGTGCATCTTAATATGCTATGAAAATCATGAACAGGAAGAAAGACAAGAGACATCCTTGACATAGTCCTATGTCTGCCATGAAAGCATTTAACTTAACAATGAGAATGTGGGAACATCTCATTTCCTTAAATGCAAGCATGCAGTAGTGGCCCTGGGACCCCAAAGTGTTGTGGCACTTCCCAAAGGATACTGTGACGTACACAATCATATACCTTCCCCAAATACCAGACAGTACTGGCAAACTCCCACAAACCCTCTATTATCTGTGCATGGTAAAGAGTTGATGCATTGTTTCACAGCCAAGGTAGCTTGACAAAATTACCATCCCAACAAAATCTCCATCTCAGATTTCTGGCATAAGCTTTCCCAAGGAGACTGAGGGGGAATGGTTCCTTTATAATTTGGTACACACCTTCCTGTTCCCCTTTCTAAAAATGGGGACCACTGCCCCAGTTTGCCAGCCAAGAAGTACTATCCTTCCCCATGACTCATTGATAATACCTGCATCCTGAAAAGGCATGCCAACAATGTCTCACTGATAATAACCTGCACCCTGAAAAGGTAAATTAACTATTACTCACTGATAACAATAATATAAGTGTCCACCTCCTCACCTATTTAATCAGGCAAAAAGCTGATATCCACAACCAGTCCATTTATAAAACTATAAGGAACAATAAGAATTTCAACTGCACGAATTTCCAAAATGAACTCAAATCTTGCAATTGGTCAGTTCTGAAACAATTGCCACTTGAAGCAGTAAATTACTTTTAATACCAAATTCCTATCCATCCTTGACACCCATGCACCAACATGTACTATTAGAACCAAAACAAAAGGAAGGACCATTTTGGCTCTCTAAAGAAACCAGACAAGAAACGCTACTTAGAAATAGGGCTTGGGCCACTTCGCACACCACAAAAAAACCCTACAGATCAACTTAGATATAGACAGTTAAGAAATTAAACTAAAAAATCCATTACATTAGACAAGAAAAACTATTACTGTCATCTAAAAGAAGAACACCAAAACAAGCCACAAAAGTTTTGGGCAGGTATAAATTAACTCCTTAGTCCTGGACAATCCTCCACTCCTACCCCCCTTGGATACTAACCAAAACCCCCCAGAAGAAATTGACACCACCATTAACAGCTTCTTTACAACAACCATCCAGAACCTAGCTAACCAATTATCCCCCGGATGCCCAAACTCTTTGCCCACTACACCCAGCTCCCAACTCTCCTTTAACTTCAAACCAGTTTGCACATCTTTTGTTCGAAAATTACTTAAAAAAACTAAAGCCAACCACCCTGTCCGCTGATCTCCTTTCTGCAGAATATCTACAAAAAGCTGCAGATGCCATAGCCTACAACATTATTATCCTGATCAATAGAACTATATCTGAAGCATCCATCCCCTCCATCTGGAAGATATCCCATGTCATCCCACTCCATAAAGGGGGCAGCTCTACTAAACTGTCAAACAATAGACCCATAGCTATTCTGTCACCCTTGGCTAAAATTATGGAAAAATGCATCCACAATCACCTCCTGAACGATCTTATCCATAACAATCTCCTAACCAACAACCAACATGGCTTTAGCCCATTCAACAGTACAACCTCAGCCCTCCTCTCCTTCTCTAACATCATTAACCAACACAAACAATAATAAACTTTCCTCAGCTATCTTTCTCGATCTTTTAAAATCCTTCGCTATGGTTAACCACCAAATACTCAAACACTTTGAAATCCATTTCCCTAGAGGGCCAGGCCATTCAATGGTTTCAATCATATCTCAGTGGTAGACAAGGCTGCCTTATGGCAGAGCAACCTATCTACCCTTTCCCCCATCACCCTCAGTGTACCCCAAGGCTCCATGGTCCACTGTTATTTTCTGTTTTCATCAATGATTTGTATAAGGCCATCCCAAATGCAACATGCATTCACTATGCAGATGACTCCACTTTAATATGCTCAGACACTTAACCTACAGAGTTGCAGATTCTATCCCAAAATACTTTTGACACAGTTGAAAATTGGCTTCTTAACTGTTGTCTCATGTTAAATCCTAATAAAACCAAACTGCTGCTTTTCTCCCCCACTCGCAGGTCTACCACTACCTTTACATTAAAATCCAACAATAGCACCATTATTTCACCAGATGCCTCAACCAAACTCTTAGGAGTTATAGTCGATAATAATCTTAAGTTTGATCTGCATATCAATAAAACTATTAAAACAGTAAATAAAAAACTTGGCTCACTATACAGGATCAAGCCCTTCCCAACACCATTAAGCCAGAACTGTAATTACCCGTACCCATCTACTCTCCACCCTCCTCTACGCTTCCCCTCTATTTACCATCCTCAGCAATACTGACCTTAAACTTTTTAGCTGCTACAATCACATTGCTACATTTGCTACTAGTGCAGCCTACTGATCTCATCACTGCCTTAACCTAAATCTACTAGGATAGGTTGAACTGTCCAATCTACTTTAGGTTAACCAACTAATAGTTGCACACAAGATCCTCTACCAACCAGATAATACACCCACACTTAAAACTTCATCACCCCCTACAGTACCCTTAGCACACTTTGCTCATCTGAAGACTACAAGTTCAAACTGTCAAATCTAACACAGCCGGAAAATCTCCATTTGCTAACTCTGTTGACAAAACTTGGAATTCTCTTCCTGCTAATCTTACATCCGAACTGTCTCTACCTCAATTCAAGAAAAGTCTGATTCAGTACTTTAAAAAACAATGGCTATATCCTTGTCCTAATCCAGACTTACTCTAACCATCACTCATGCTCAAGGAAGACTTCTGCCTTCACTTTATTTATTAACTTGTAAATCTAATGATCTCCATGGATCTACCACCATGTTAGCCTACTAGGCATTTAATACCATATCATGCTCGAAAAACTGCATAGAATTTTTACATCTGCGTAAAATGTAATAATTTGTGTACATCTGTTTGTTGAGTTTGTTTACATCTCTGTAAAAATGCTTTATTTGAGTTTATTTGTGTTTAAACTGTAAAAATGTAACAGTTTGTTGAATGTGTTTCCGGAGCTTTTCTCCCCAGGCTTCCGCTGCAAATGGACATGTATTCAGTCGGACTATCACGGTAAACGAATGTAAAATAAATAAATACCTGCACCCCGAAAAGGCATGTTAATCATGACTCACTGATAATTCCTGCACATTGAAAAGGCATGTTAACCATAACTCACTGATAATATCTGGCAACTAAGATTTGCAGATGGATCTTTTTCACTCCCACAACCTTGCTATAGCCGTGCTCTTTTCTACAGAAATCAGGTGCTTCAGGCACTACCTTTTCAGAAAAAAAAAAAAAGCGGAGCGTATGGTTGTTTGCTGACTTATACAGGAACTCCACCCCAACTCTAACCCCCAAAAAACACCAGATTACATTCAAAACTTAGAGAAAAAGTGAAATCACCCCACATCAAAATACAGTTAATTCACATGAGCAGCTCCTTCCAAAAGCTGATCCTACAGAAAAATTAATTTACATTACACATGACTACATACTCTGTGTGTGTGTGGGGGGGCTGTATTTAACTGCTGTACAGCCATTTACTTTAAAGATCAGTACATGGGAAAGTTCATAAATTCATCTGTTGCAGGGGTTTTCATCAGCCTTGATAGCAAGACTGCAGAAGAAAAATATTTAAAAGTACAAAACAAGAGTATAACTCTGTTACTGATGTGTTAAGCAACCTCATTCAACAAAATATTTAAAACATAATTTGATGGAATGCAAAAGCAGTGTGATCTACTTTAAAACAGCAGTAAACAAATTCCAGATATGCAGCTGTACTACCAGACATGTACACAACCAGATGTACAAAGTGCCACGACAGCTTACATTCTGCTCTATGATCACAGATTTCTGTTGTATATACATTCAACCTTCTCTTCACCCAGACACAATCGAACATCCTGGTGTAGCAGACAGCATCATCCCTCTGAAAACAACTAGCTGCACAACAAAGCAAGAAGCTGAATATATAGTCTTATCAAACGGTGTACCAAAATATAACCTAATGGATTTTCAGTGTGATCCCGGTCATCACCAGTGTCATACAGCAGGGTCTGTACTATAATACCCTTTGCCATCCTTCTAATGTATTACCTCTGTCTCCATGTAAAACTAATAGTACACACAACAAACTACCAACAGAAAGTACCCCCCACCCAAAATAAACTGAGAATAAAGGAAGCTGGGAAGTGTACAACCACAGTAAGGAATGCAGGAAATGATTCAGCTACAGTATGTTTAATTACACTAAAGCAAGATTTTAACAAACAGGTTTGAAAACACATAGGAAAGTAAGAGAATATAAATCTGTATTTACAGATTAGCTGCTCAGCTGCAGAAGTGAAAGAAAAAGAATGCTCGTCAGCAATCTTCCTGGAGAAAAAAGCAGACCCAAAATGTGGAAAGAATTCAAGAGGGCACAGAACAGACATACTAATTCTTATCAAAATGGGGTGATGCTGAGGCTAAGCCTCATGCTTTACTAGCATCTACAAGTTATCCAATGGGGATGGGCACTGTGGGTGAGAACTGGCATTCCTGTTCCATCCAATTGTACATTTCTACCTTTGTCATTAATTGGAATGATATGATTCTAACAGCGCCACGTCAGAGACTTGCCATTAATCAGTTTCAGCACTGTTCACTGAGCAACACTGGAATACAAACAAGAAAAGAGGCCCCTTGCAGTTCCTGCAGTCCTAGACTCCACTAATTGCTCTGTGAGGCTCTCTGCCAGCTCTCTCATACTTTTACACAACATCCATAAATTTGAACATTTCACTCTGGGGCTTGAGAAGGGAGGAAGCTATAGTCTCCTGTAAAGAGCAACTTGTGACAAAAAACCTGCACGTTACTATTTTTAGAGAATAAACTGCTAGAAAAAGAAAACTGCCGAGCTGGGCAAACTCTTTCAAGATTCTGAGAAGACTAGGGTTCAGCAGCCTTGCAAACAACTTCTCAGTTTCTTAACTGCATGGCAAGAATCCCAAACTAAAGTATTTCAAGCAGATTCAGCGCAACTTAAAGCAGCGTCACAATTCTGTGCTTCCCATCAGAAATTATTATTTTTTACCTAAATGAGTTCAGGTTTTTACTTACCCACGATACTTCACCAAAACAAAGATGGATTTACCTACAAGTTGAGTGGTGGTAAACCACTTCAACTCAAAAGGTTTTGGACAGGTTAAGAGCCACATTATATACTGCAGGGTGGGGAAGGAAGCCTTAAGTACCTAACTTCTATCATATCAGCAACCATAAACTACAGAGCATGCTCAGATTGGCTAGGGCTGGCTAAGGTAAGACATGTGGATGCAGGAGGTTGAATTACATGTAAGCGACTAGCAGTGTTCCTCTACCAGATGACGGAAGCTACAGGGGTCTGTAGCTCCTGAATGTCACTGCCTTTCAACTGCTATCGAGTCTTGGGCAAACAGTTAATTTAGCATTCGCGTAATATAAAGCAAGGCTCCTAGAAGGCAGGTTAGCAAAACACTGTCACATCTCTCAGAGATAACTAACCACCTCAGTAAATAAGGGTTATACTGACTAACCACCTCAGTAAATAAGGGTTATACTGACTAACCACCTCAGTAAATAAGGGTTATACTGCACACATCCTGAGTCATATGGATGACAGATGGGGAGATACAAGACAGAGAAAGGCAGCAGTGCTCTGCAAGAAAGCTGTTGGTGGCATGTACTGGTTTCCAAAGTAGAGGCCTGGCTTTGATAACATTCCAGTAGGTCTAGGTTTGACAAAATCTAGGTGCTACAGAAAAGTACAGTTGTGTACACTTAGCATAAATGTAGATGTTCGAGTGCATTCACTGTTACAGTCATTACATCAGGGTTATCTGTTTGAAGGTAGCCCTCAGTCGGCCTAATTAACAAAGTCTTGGGTCCTGCATCAGTTGCTGTCCCTTCTTCAATGACGTCAGGGGTATAAAACATGCAGCCAACACCATTACATCAGTTTTCTTGCCCCAGATGTCAGGTGCCCCCTAATGGGGAGCAATTAAATATAAAAGTACAAAGATATACCCTCCAATAAAAAAGCAAATGAACCAAAAAGGCTTTTAAGCATACTAAACGAAAGTAGAGGTGTAGCCAAAAGAAGTTAGGGGGCTGGAGGGAGGGTAACCAGGACTGCAACAGTGAATACACTTGAACATCTACATTTATGGTAAGTGTACACAACTGTACTATGTTCTTCGTGTTTCACTGTTGCAGTCATTACCTTTGGGTAGATTCCCAAAGCTATGGTTGGGAGGAGGAATTTAGATAGCATTAGGACCAAGGCCCTGCAAGACTGCAGTGGCAAAGCCAGCTCTGCATTTAGACAAAATTGGCAAATGATAATGCTTGGTGAAAGTACGCACAGAACTCCAGGTAGCAGCTTCTAGGATGTTCCTGGTAGGGACGCCTCTGAGAAAGGCCGTAGAGGTAGATGCAGCCCTAGTGGAGTGAGGTCTGATCCCCTGGGGGATAGGTTTCCCATGGTGCTTATAGCAGAAATGAATGCAATGGCCTATCCATTTAGAAATGGTTTGCTTTGAAATAGCCATCCCCTCTGCCCCTACAGCAAATGCCACCAGCAGTTGTTCCGATTTCCTTTGAGGTTTAGTCCTGTCCAAGTAGAATCTAAATTATCTGTGCACATCTAAAGGATGCAGTATCCGTTCCCCTTTGTTCTGTGGATTGGGAAAGAAGGTTGGCAAATGAACAGACTGATTAAGAGCCACACTGGATACTACCTTGGGCATGAAAGTTGGATTGATTCTGAGGGACACCCTGTCCACACGACAGATGATGAAAGGCTCCACTGCCATAAGGGCCTGTAATTCAGATACCCTTCTAGCTGAAGTGATTGCTAAATGGAAAGCTGTTTTCCAAGAAAGAAATTTTAAGTCTACAGTAGCAGCTGGCTCGAAAAGAGGTACAGTGAGTTTCTCCAAAACAAAGTTAAGGTCCCAGGCTGGGGTTGGAGCTCTCCTGCGTGGTCTCAAATTTCTGGCCCCTCTGAGGAACTGCTTGAGCAGTGGATGAGAGAAGAGGGGAAGTTCTGTGCTATAATGAGCTGAAATGGCTGAGGCGTGGATTTTAATGGAGGAAAAAGACAGGCTCTTGTGAAGCATCTCAGTTAAGTATTGGAAAATCTGGGTGCTGCAGTGCCCATCCCTTGAGATTGGTTCCAGGCACAAAATCTTTTCCATTTTTCAGCATAAGATTTTCTAGTACTAGGCCTCCTTGCCTCTAAAATGATATCCATCACAGGTTTACTGAGGGATGGTAGAGGAGAGATTATGTAATTAGCCAGGCTGCAAGGTTCAGTGTTAGAAGCTGAGGGTGCAGAATCTGGTTCTCCTGCTGAGACAACAGGGAAGGTGTCCGAGGCAGGTGCCATGGGGATAACCATGACACACTGCGCAGGAGGGGGTACCAGTGTTGGCGTGGCCAGTCTGGAGCAATCAAAATCATCCTTGGTTTGTCCTGTTTGATTTTTAGTAGCACTTTGGAAAGCAGAGGCAGAGGGGGGGAAGGCATATACCAATAGGTTTTTCCAGCTGAAGTATAGAGCATCCACTTTCCAGGCTTGCTTGAGTCCTTGTGCAAAATTTGTCCAATTGGTAGTTCTGGGGAGAGGCAAACAGGTCTATATCTGGGCTCCCCCATTTGCTTGTCAACATGTTGAAAATCCTTGGTTCCAGTTTCCACTTGTGTGGGTCCATGAGTTTTCTGCTTAGTCCGTCTGCCAGTGTATTTAATTTTCCTGGCAGGAATTGAACTTGAAGGTGTACTTGGTAGCTCAAGGCTGTGTTCCACAATGCCATGGCTAGTCTGGTCTTTATATACCACAGAACAGTGGTGTTGTCCGTCTTTACCATAAGTTGCCCTGGAAGAATGTGGCCCTTGAAGGCTGTCAGAGCATTCTGTAAAGCTAACATTTCTTTTTGATTGATATGCAGGTGCATTTGACTTGGGTTCCATTTGCCCTGAATGCACTTCCCTGCCAGGTGAGCCCCCCATGCATAGTCTGATGCATCTGTTGTTAGGGTATGGGTGGCAGGGGGTGGTGTGAAAGGTAATCCCTTGTTTTGGTGGCAGGCCTCTGCACACCAAAGGAATTTTGGGCGTAGGCAAGGTATGATAGGAATCATTGCTTCTAGATCCTGAGAATGTTGACACCATAGGCTTTTTATATACCAGTGTAGTTTCCTCATATGCAGTCTTGCATATGGAATTAGAAGAATGCAGGAGGCCATGAACCCAAAGGCTTGCAGTATGTGTCTTGCAGACAGCAGGGTTTTTGTGGCCACTTGTTTGAAGTAGGTTGTCAAATGAATTTGTTTCTCTGGTGTGAGGTAAGCCATCTGGGAAGTTGTATTCAAGCTTGCTCCCAGGAAAATAATTCGTTGACATGGTACCAGGTGTGATTTCTTTTCATTTATGGTGTAACCCAGACAAGTTAGAACAATTTGTACAAAGGCCAGATGATTCAAAAGTATGTCCTGGCTTTCTGCCTAAATTAGACAATCGTCCGGGTATGGGTATATTTAAATATTTCTTTGCCTGCAAAATGCAATAACTGAAGCTAGGCACTTTGTGAATACCCTGGGTGCAGTAGATAAGCCAAAGGGCAGTGCAGAGAACTGATAGTGTGTGTAGCCTGCTTTGAAGCGTAGGTATCTTCTGCAAGATTCCCTGATTGGGATGTGCAGGTATGCTTCTTTTAAATCTAGTGTTGCCAACCATACATCTTTGCCTAGCATAGGAAGTAACTGGTGAAGAGTCAGCATCTTCATATTTTGGAATTTCCAAAAAGGTGTTTAGAGTAGACCGGTCCAGGATAGGACGCCATGAACAATCTTTTCTGGGTACCAGGAAAAGTCTTGAGTAGAAACCTTGTCCCTTTCCCTCTTCCGGTACCAGTTGAATAGCCTCCATGCTTAAGAGAGAAAGTACTTGTTTTGGGGCCTCTGCCCACTGATTTGGGGGTAGGTCCGGCCACCCGCTTGGTGTTGGCAATGTGTGGAAGTGAAATCTATATCACTGGGACATTATATTTAAAACCCATTTGTCCTGGGTAATGAGTTCCCAGTTCTTTGCAGAAAGAGCAATCTTTCCCCCAAAGGGGCAGTCAGTTGATAAGTGCTTGGAAATTTTTAACGGAAGTCATTGAGACAGTTTACCATAGGGAGGAGTCCTATTACTCCCAGATTTGGAAATGGAGGCCTCCCACTGCTTAGTCCTGTGTCCCCCTTGGGACTGAAACCTGGGGCTTTTGTTGTGTCTGGGTTTGGCATGAGAAGACCTGGAAGGGGCTGGAAAGGAACAATTCTTAAGAGGGCCAGTGCCTACTAAGTCTAGGAGGCTGAACGTGTAAGAAATCTTTAACAGTTTGCATAGATTTAGCTTTATCTTCCATCTTTTTAAGAACTTCCTCAGCCTTGTTGCCAAACAGGCGGTCCTGATTTAAGGGAGCATCCAACAACTTAGCTTTAACATGATCAGGCAAGGATTGCTCCTTTAGCCAAGCATGCCTTCTGAAAACACACCCAGTAACAGCAGCCCTGCAAGAGGCCTCTAATGAATCAAAACCACATTGCAAAGTATGTTTTCCAACTTGTTCAGCAGAATGCATTAAATCCTGTAATTCTTTATTTTCCACACAGTCAGGAATCAATATCATTTTCTGTTTAAGCAATCCAATAATATGTTGCTGATACTTTAACATATGAAACTGGCAGTTTAAAGCCCTAATGGCTAAGGCTGCAGAAGTGTAAACCTTCTTACCCCATCTATCCAGCACCCTGGAGTCTCTATCAGAAAGGGTAGGACTTTTAGCAGTAGAAGCCTTAATGCCCTTGGGCCCCCATGAAATAGTCTGTGGATCCGCAATAGGATTTTTAAAAAGGAACTTGTATGACTCAGGGATCCTGTAGTATATGTCAGGTTTTCTGGGAGCAGGAGGCAAGGAATCAGGGGCCAAACTAGATTCTGAAAAAGCATCATGAACAATGTCTAGTAAAGGAGGAATACCTAAAAGCCTATGCTGAGGTAGGAGTAAAAAATCCCTAAGCCTCTTTTTTGAATCAGAAAAATCCTGGCTTTCTCTATGGAAATGCTCCCTTATTATGCAAGGTTTCCCCAAAAGAAAACTCATCTGGAGGGGAAGCAGAGGGAAAGGAGTCCTCTACATCAGAATCCGCATAAGTAGATAAGGGCAAATCCAGATCATCAGAAGAATAAGAAAAAACAAAATCCTGGTCAGAAGATTCATAAACAACTTCAGTCCTAGGCCTCTTAGAAAGGGGGGGGGGGATTGGCTTCCTCTAATTAGAGTTACTAAATCTTTAGCCATTCTAATCATTTGTTTTTTAGGCATAGAGGCCTGAGCATTTGGCCTGGGTGTCGGTTTTTTAGGCATGGTTCGAGATTTAGGCCTAAGTTTAATATGCAAGTCCATAGGCCTGAATACACCCTCAGAAGCCGGTGCCTGCACAGCAGCTCCGGACCCACCCAAGGTAGAGACATCCGTGGGTTCCATAGTTGAAGCATCTCGCTGCATACCGGACTCTGAATGGGTCTCAGTACAGGCCTGCGAATCAGAAATAGTGGGTATCAGGGGCTGCGAAAGCGCCTCACTGAGTACCGGCGAACTGGCGACTGGCTTAGGAGAAGCGTCGTCGGCAGTTTTGGACCTCGGTGGCCTGTCTCCGTCTTTATCTTTGCGTTTTTTCAGAATCTCGGTAGCCAGATGGCTAACCAACGACATTTCTGGATAATTAAACCAAGTACCGAAATATTTAAAGGTGAAAATATACAGACGACGGATAGTGCACTGATTAAATAAAGCACAAAACCGACAGTAAGGTATTACGTGGTCAGGGCCTAGGCAAGGAATACAGTACGAATGGATATCTTTATGAGGTATTTGTTTTCCACAAGTAATGTAATTATTAACTTTTACTGACATCGGTAATGAGCAAAAATAAGTTTCCCCAATGGAGTACTTCGCTTTAGTTCAAGGGTTCTGAAACTCGAAAACGAAAATTTCAGGAGTCTGCCGACCGGCACTTGCGAACTGCTTCTGCTTCGGGCACCGCACGACAAGAAAGACTGATGTAATGGCATCGGCTGCATGTTTTATACCCCTGATGACCTAACATCATGGAAGAAGGGACAGCAATTGACGCAGGACCCAAGACTGTTAATCAGGCCAACTGAGAGCTACCTGCAGGCAGATAACCCTAATGTAATGACTGCAACAGTGAAACACGAAGAACATCTTGCTGAGATGGGATGGTAGTGAGCAGACATTCAAGGCTCACCCATCCAGGGAGGAGAGCTGATGCAGATCTAGCTGCAGCCAAACAAAGTTTACCGATCCAAAGAGGAGAGCTGATGTGGGTCTCACCGCAACCATTCAAGGCTCACCCATCCAGGGAGAAGGGCTGTTGTGGGTCTCACCGCAGCCATTCAACGCTCAAACATCCAGGGCGCAGGGCTCATACGGGTCTCACCGCATCCATTCAAGGTTCACCCATCCAGGGAGGAGGGCTGGTTAACAGCAGGTAAAATGATACTCCTCCTTAGACAGAACCTGCAAGCCATCCTGTGAACTATAGAACTATACTTGCTTTCAGACAATATACAAATTATCTACTGGAATTAGTGTAAACAGAGCTTACAGTCCTTTACTTAAAAACTCAATTACGGCAAAAGAACAAAAGGTTAACAAAAGAAAGTCATGTGGAACAAAGGATTGTTTGTTGTTAAATAAAACTCAGAGAGAATTTTAAAAAGAGGAAGAATTTAAGTACGGCATTGATCGATTAAAAAAAAAGCATGACACCATCCCACATTTATGGATAAAGGAATGCAATCAGATACATCTGCAAGCATTCCTTTATCCTATATTCATGGATAAAGGACTGTTTATAGATGTATCGGACACACTGAACAATTACTTTTACACTGACCAAGAAACACTGATAAACCACTTTGCAAATGAGTCATAACAAAGGGCAAATTATTATCCCAGGGATAAAAATTCAAATGGGGATATTTCAGGGTGACTCTGTCACCGTTGCTGTCTAGTCTTGCCTTTAACCCATTAAGCGTTTTACTTAACAGACTATGCTATGGTTACAATTTGCCCCATAGAACAACCGTGTTTACAGATTTCTCCTCTACTTTTTAGGATGACTTAAAACTGTACAGTATATCACATGAGGAGTAGAAAGCATAACTACAAATGGTTAAAGCTATCAGGTGATGTAAGAATGACATTTGGTCTTGATAAATGTGCAAAAGTAACATTTAACACAAGAAAGCTGCAGCAGCAAGAAAAGATCAACCTGGGACAGGAATGCGCTATAAAGGAACTTGAGTAGGTAGCAGTGTATAAATATTTGGGAATAGATGAGGGATTGACAATAAAACATGAGCAAATGAGAATAAAGCTCAGTAAGGAATACGTCAGAAGGCTAAAACTAATACTGAAAACAGTCTTTACAGTTTTGAGGTGATCGACTGGCCCCAAAATGTACTGGATCAAACTGGACACACAAACAAGAAAAATGCATCACGATTATCACGACATATAAAAATGAGTGTATACCAAGATTATATATTCCTAGTTCTGAAGGAGGTATGGGCCTTCTCAACATTTATTTCATGTATAAATCTGCAATCATGGGACTGCATACATATCTGCTGACCTCATCAGATCCAAATACAGTGAAAGTTTTAAAACATGAGAAGTCATCTAAGATGACCTCTCTGCTTAGTTTAACAGAAGTACTTCAGTATCAAGTGGGAATGGAAATTAAAATAAAACTAGACAAAATCAGACATTAACTGAATGCTCCAAAAACAAAATATAAACATAAGTGAAAGGATCAGATGAGAAGGAAAGAAAATTTCAAAGCCATAAATTGTAGGGGCAAGTACAGAGATCTCTTGGTACAGCCTCATACTGACCAAGACTTGATGGAGGAATGGTTAAGGAGAGGTGAACTGAACCCAAAAGATGGAAGACTAATAATGGCCATCCAAGATAGTGCACTACATACACGTTGGCTTACAAAATGAAATGAAAAGGTGGGAGAAACAGACAAATGCAGGTTCTGTAAAAAAAAAGTTGGAAACAATTACACATGTTGCTGGCTGTGATATACACACATGGAAGACAGCTTACATACTGAATGGCAAAATAATGTGGCTACACTGGGCATTGTCCAAACATTACAGTATAGATGATGAAGTTCATATCACTGGGGTCACCCACTGCCAACAGTTCAAAAAAAAAAAAAAGCAAGAAAACCAGATATAGTAGTCTAGGAAAAAAAGACAAAAGTAGCATTGATAACCGAGTTTGCTACAGCTAGTGATTATAGTGTCCTATGTACTGACAGACAAACAGACAAGGTAAGAAAATACCAGGATTTGCAAGGAGAAATGAGAACAAAGTGAAAGAAAGATACCCAGACAGTTCTACTAGTCATAAGATTAACGAGTCTACTATGAAGTCGTACTTAGATATGTCAACAACACATGTAACTCTGTATGAATTAAAGAAGGCAATTCTGGGCACATTGCAGGTGCTGAGAGGAATACTCTAGGCTAACAAAGACGGAAACAATATTAATTTCATGAATTACAATCGTAGCCCATCTAAGGAATAAAGTCCATTCCTGTCACAGTATTAAAAACCCAAAAGACTTGGAGAAATTAAATCACTAGAAAACACAATGTGGTATGCACTCAGATCCTGCATAATGTCATCACCCATGTTCCCAAAGTTAAGATCACAAGGGCCCTCTCCACAGGAAGGAGCAACTGGCATTGATGAGTGCCCTACTTTGTGCCTGCAAAGCCAATCCCCTCAGATGGGAGTTTAGAGGAATCCTCCCATATTATTACCACCACTAGGGACTGCAAGCACAGGAGCACCCATCACAGAAATGATATCAGATGTCTCTTGATGGGGCTAGTAACAGTCAGTCATCCATGTAGAAGAGCACATAATTATTCCCTGCAAGTTATACGCCACCATGGAGAGGACCTCAGTAAAGACTGGGTAGAGGAAAGCCCCAATGACAACAATTTGCACTTGAACTGATGCCCACCCATGGTGATCCAAAAGACTCTCCTAGGTGGACCTATAACAGTAAGATGCAGAAAGACACCCATCATGTTCATTAATACCAGTCAAAGCAGAATAGGCATACATTCCTGGACAGCCAGTAGCTATGATGGAAATTACTGAATAAACTTGGGAGGATGGAATTTATCCATTCCTTTGCAGGTAATAAATCGCTCTCCATGTTTTCAAACACAACAGGTTTCCCTCATTTGTTGAAGTTCTTGTTCAGAGTCTGCTTGTAATCCCATATCATCTGCATACAGCAGCTATGTCTGCTAATGTAGACCATCACCTGTATGAGCAGCAGAAAGCTCAGTGCTTAACAGAGATGCACACCTACTCCTACAGGGAACCCCTCTGAAAGTCCTGTTCATACTTCTGTCGTTGGGTCCTTGTGCATAGCCTGCACTAAGACCATCAACATTTCTGGAACTTCAAACAACTGTGAGACTACCCAAATCAGATTTCTTGGGACTCTGTCATAGGTTTTCTCGATGTCTAGCAATGCTCAAGTTGAACTCTCTCCTCATTTCAAACTTCTCTACTATTTGTCTCAGTGCAAATATTGGCTTGGTTGTACTGTATTCAGACCTGAATCTGACCTGCTATAATCTTCCTTTCCGCTTACTTATCTATCACCCTCTCTAGCTCCTTTATGCAGTGCTACAGGAGTGTGACACTAGCTACAGCTATGAATATCCCCTTTGTTCATGTATGCTGGCACTAGAATGTATATGCTTCAGTCATGTGGGATATGACTTCATATCCACACCATGAGGGGTATACTAAGAAGCCATTTCTTCCCTATCACATCCAACATCCTCGTCTTATGTGCAGTGACTTCATCTGAGCCTTCTGCTTTACCAGTCTTCATGTTCCACTAGGGTGGGTTCTTCTTCCTTCATCACAGGTTGTGCATGAAGTACAGATGTATTTTATCACTATTTTATTTCTTTTCCTGGGAAGGTCCAGTTAGCCGCAGACACTTTTCAGTGGAGGCCTGGGGAGACAAGCTCCCTACACAAAGTTAAAGAATAAGAAGTTATGTACCTACCATAACGTTCCATGTTAGTTGTCTTCATCTTGCCTTCTTTCTTGCTGTTTGGGATCAGAGCCGATCCTCAGCTCTGACTCGGCCATCTTCAATAGCTCGAGAGCTGTTTACTGGCTTGAGGCTACCCCTTATCCCATGATGCCTAGCGATAGCTACCCAGATCTCATTTGAAATAGCTAATCCAGACATAAGAGAGAAACCAGTTATCAAAAAACTGGTTGTTCCATGCAATCTAATATCTAGAATAGGTTAGGAAGACCTGGCCAGAAGAATAACAATAAAAGAATAGTCGGCTCTGCTCCGGGAGACCATATAAACCTTGTAATGAGAAATAAAGGTATGAGGGTTTGCCCATGTGGCAGCTGCACAGATGGAATCCATGGGCAACCTAGACTGAAAGGCTATGAAGGTGGCCAATGCCCTAGTAGAATGACCTTTCGGTTTAATTGGTAACTCTTTGTTCCTTAATTGATAAATTAAAGTAATAGTGTGGGACAACCATCTGGATAAGGTCACCTTGGAAACTGGGAGACCTTGTTTGTTTAAGGCATAAGAAAGGAATAATTGGTCTGACTTTCTTATTTCTTTAGTTCTGTGCAGGTAAAAACGCAATTGTCTATGAACGTCCATTTGGTGAAGTTTGTACTCTGCCTTGTTGCTATGATTTGGGAAGAACACAGGGAGATCTATACATTGGTTTAAATTATTTTCTGAGCAGACTTTAGGAAGAAACGAAGGATTAGTCCTCAGAGCAACTCTGCTCTTGTGAAACACCAGGTAGGGAGGACGAACACATAGTGCCTGAAGTACTGAGACACGCCTAGCTGAAGTGATAGCTACCAGAAAGAGCGTCTTCCAAGATAGAAACCTAAAAGGAGCAGGAAGCTGCTGGTTCAAAAGGGGGCAGAATTAAGGAAGTTAGGACTAAATTAAGGTCCTAAGGGGGAGGGGGATCTCTCACTGGAGGTCTAAGAAGAGATATTACTCTCAAAAAAAGCTTTACAGAGCTTATGAGACAATGTTAGAATTTGACAAACCAATATGAAAATTTGAAATGGCCGCTAATTGTACCCTAATCGTAGCGGAAGCAGCCCCGGAGTGAAACAATTGTGCCAGGAATTCCAGAATTTCGTGGATTGGGGCTGAGAAGGGATCCACAATCCTAGACTCTGCCCAGCAAGAAAAACATTTCCATTTGCTAGCATACGTTTTTCTCGTTGTAGACTTGAGAGGAGACGATAATCTCAAGGACTGCTGGGAAGTCTGGCTAAGGTTGAAAGTGGAGCAACCAAGCTGCGAGCTGGAGAGTTTGGAGGGACTGATGCAACCCGCCTGACTGATGAATCAGATCTGGAATTAGGTCCAGAGTGCAGGGCTGATCGAGAATGTAATGGTGCAGGAACGGGAACCATATCTGTCAAGGCCAGTAGGGGGCAATGAGGATCATTTTGCAACCCAATGATGTTGCTTTCTGTATGAGTTTCGGTATCAGGGGAAAAGGAGGAAAAGCATAAAGTCGTCCCTGAGGCCAATCGTGGACTAGAGCGTCTCTGGGTATGTGACCTGGAAGTGGAAGAAGGGAAAAGTAGTTGCTGCATTTGCTGTTGAAGGGGGTGGCAAAAAGATTGCAGCAAGGCTGTCTCCATTTGCGGAAAATACGATCCTCAACTTCCTAATTCGGAGACCACTCGTGAGGCATGTGGATAGCTCTGCTGAGCCTGTCCGCTATGACGTTGGATCTCCCAGGGGATGTGCATCGCAATCAGAAAACGTTGGGAGGAAATCGCCCACTGCCAAAGTCTGAGTGCTTCTCGACACAGGGGGTAGGATCTGGCTTCGTCCTGCTTGTTGATGTACCACACCACTGACATGTTCTGTCTAATTGCAATGGTCCAGAAAGGAAGAGCGTCTTGAAGAGCTTGCAACGCTAGGAGCACTGCTCTCATTTCTAGGACATTTATGTGCAGATGGTACTCGTGAGGTTGCCAAGTGCCTTGGACTGTCCTTCCCAGATAATGCCCCCCCACCCTATCAGGGAGGTGTCTGTCGTCACTGTGGCTATCGGAGGGGGTTGTATGAAAGGTCTGCCCTGAGTAAAGTACAGTTTTGTACCTACCATAAATGTAGATGTTCGAGGATTCCATTGCTGCAGTCCTGACTATTGGGTATAGTCCGCGTCCAGTCGGCCCGAATACCAGAGTATAAGGCTGACGTCGGTCAGGGCGCATTAGACTGACGTCAGTACGTCAGGGTACTAATGCGCATGACCGACGTCATATCCTCAGTCTTTTCTTGCCCCAGATGTCAGAAGACCCTAAAAAGACAAGGCCCAAAATACCTGCACCAAAAACATGTACAATATATACAAGAATATATACAAAAATATAAGCATGTAAACTCACCTACACAACCACCCCTAAACACAGAGGGAAGGAGGGAGGTAAATTGGACTGCAGCAATGGAATCCTCGAACATCTACATTTATGGTAGGTACAAAACTGTACTATGTTCTTCGTTTTCCATTGCTGCAGTCCTGACTATTGGGTAGAATCCCAAAGCAGAGGTAAGGGAGGCTGGCAAATCATAAAGAAGTAGGAGCTGACAACATGCCTTGCAAAACAGCTGTGGCAAAACCAGCCCTAGACTTAGAGTAGATAGGAAGGTGATAATGCTTAGAGAAAGTATGCACTGAACTCCAAGTAGCTGCTTCCAAAATATCCTTAGTTGCCACCCCCCTTAGAAATGCTGTTGAAGTGGCAGTAGCCCTAGTGGAATGAGGCCTAATCCCAGCTGGAATCTCCTTGCCATGATGGGAATAACAAAATGCAATGCAAAAGCCAATCCACCTAGAAATAGTTTGTTTTGACACAGGCTTGCCCTGTGAACTCAAAGCAAAAGAAACAAACTGCTGAGACTGCCTAAAATCCTTAGTCCTGCTTAAATAATAACGCAATTGCCTGTGTACATCTAAAGTGTGCAAAATCTTTTCCCCTTTATTTTGAGGGTCTGCATAAAACGTAGGCAAATGAATAGTTTGGTTTAAAGCCACACTAGAAACCACCTTAGGCATAAAGGAAGGATTAGTACGTAATGATACCCTATCCTTATGGAAAATCAAAAGGGCTCTACTGCCATAAGGGCCTGCAACTCAGACACCCTTCTTGCAGAAGTAATAGCCAACAGAAAAGCAGTCTTCCATGACAAGTATTTCAATTCAGCAGTAGCTGCAGGCTCAAAAGGTTGTAGAGTAAGTTTTTCCAACACAAAATTGAGATCCCAAGCAGGAGTAGGAGCTCTACGTGGGGTCTTATATTCTTTGCCCCTCTAAGAAACTGCTTGAACAAAGGATGCGAAAACAAAGGTGGGTCACAATCATAGTGAGCTGAAATTGCTGCAGCATGAATCTTAATGGAAGAGAAGGACAAACCTTTGTCCAATAACTCAGTAAGATATTGAAGAGCCACACTCAAATTAGGCTCAGAAATCTCCAAATTCTTTGCTGTACTCCAAAATAAAAATCTCTTCCATTTTTCTGCGTACACTCTCCTTGTACTAGGTCTTCTAGCTTCCATAATCACATTTAAAACTTGTTGAGGAAGTTGAGACCTGCTGTGTTTCAACACAGAATATGCCAGGCTGTTAGATGAAGAGAGTGAAGCTTGACATTGAGCAGATGACCGTCCTTCTGAGATAACAGATGAGGAATCAGAGGTAAAGGCCATGGAGGCTTCTTTACCATACTCCGTAGTAGTGGGTACCAGTGTTGCCGAGGCCAATCTGGAGCTATCAAAATCATCCTTGGCCTGTCTTGTCTGACCTTTAATAGTACCTTTGGAAGAAGAGGCAGAGGTGGAAAGGCATACACATGAAGGTTTTTCCAACTGAAAGACAGAGCATCCACTTTCCAAGCTGTGTGATGAAACCCCTTTGTGCAATACTTTGGCAGCTGGTGGTTTAGTGGAGAAGCGAACAGATCTATGTCTGGAGTTCCCCATGACACTGTCAATTTCTGAAATACATGAAGATCCAGTTTCCACTGTGGGGATCCATGATTTGTCTGCTTAACACATCTGCTAAGGAGTTCTGTGCTCCTGGCAGAAACCTTGCCTGAAGAGTTAGTTGCAAGCTTAGCGCAGTCTCCCATAAAATCATTGCTTGCCTGCATAGAGGATAAGAATGTGTTCCCCCTTGCTTGTTGATGTACCACATGACAGTTGTGTTGTCTGTTAGAATCAACACCTGCCCTGGAAGAAGTAACTCCTTGAAAGCCATTAATGCAAACTGGACTGCTAACATCTCCTTCATGTTGATATGTAGATGCTGTAGTCTGGCAGGCCACTTGTCTTGTATCCACTTTCCATTTAGATGAGCTCCCCAAGCAATGTCCGAGGCATCTGTCGTTAAAATCTGACTTGCCTCTGGCTGGGTCACAGAGAGTCCCTTGTTTAGGTGACATTCCTGAGCCCACCACAAGAATTCTTTTTGAAGGCAAGGTATTATTTGAATGACAGTGTCCAAATCCTGGCAGTGCTGTGTCCATACATTTTTGAGATACCATTGTAGCTTCCTCATATGCAGTTTGGCATTGGGAAGCACCAGAATACAAGATGCCATGAACCCTAATGCTTGAAGGACTGTCCTTGCAGTCAGCACGGACTGATGAGATAGTTGATGGAAGTAAAGTGACAGACTCTTTTGTTTGTCCGGGGTTAAAAGGCCATCTGGGCTGCTGTATTCAGTCTCACACCCAGAAAGCACATGTCTTGAGAGGGTACTAGACTGGACTTTATTTCGATCACAGAATACCCTAGGCATCTTAGCACTGCTATAACATATTCCAGATGCTGTAGAAGGACTTCCTTTTCTTGAGCCAGAATCAGGCAGTCGCCCAAGTAAGGATAGATTTGAATTCCTTGAAGACTGAAGTAAGTTATCACTGGAGCCCGAACCTTTGTGAATACTCTGGGCAGTAGATAAGCCAAAGGGCAATGCAGAGAACTGATAATGAGAATTTCCAGCTCGAAACCGCAGATACTTCCTGCAACTTAGCCTTATAGGCACATGAAGGTAAGCTTCCTTGAGATCTAAAGTTACCATCCAGTGATCTTTGCCCAGCAGAGGTAAAAGCTGTTGTAACGTCAACATCTTGAACTTGGGAATGTCCAGAAAAGTGTTGAGGAGAGATAAATCCAAAATTGGTCTCCACGTGTTCCCCTTCTTTGGTACTAGGAACAGGCGAGAATAAAATCCTAGGCCCCTTTCTGATACAGGGACTGGCTGAATGGCCCCCATCTGGAGTAACTGAGAAACTTGCTTGTGAGCCTCCTGTCTTTGTGGAGGAGGAACGTCTGGCATGCCTTTGAAAGGGGGCATTGTATGGAAATAAAATCTGTAACCGTGGTGAAGGATATCCAACACCCATTTGTCTTGAGTAATTAAATCCCAATTTTCTTTGAAAAGAGACAGCCTTCCTCCCAAAGGAGCTGCCAGACAAGAATCTACTGGCAGCTGAAAAGACAGGTCATTGGGTCTGTTTACGAAAGGACTGACCCTGCCCTCACCAGAAGTCTGAGCAGGTGAACTCCCTGTTCTAGGCCTAAAAGAACCTTGAGCCCTGCCCCTACCACGTCTAGACCTACCCCTAGACTGGGAATCATAAGCAGGATATGTCCACCCCTTAGCAGGCCAATTTCTACTAAACTTCGGTGGCTGCACCTGCAAAAATCTTTAACAGTTTGCATAGACTTAGCTTTGTCCTCCATTTTCTTTAAAACTGCTTCCACAGGCGATCCAAACAACACATCAGACTGTAAAGGAGCATCCAAAATCCTTGTCTTAACATGCTCAGCTAAATTCTGATCCTTCAACCAGGCATGCCTGCGAAGAACAGAACTAGTAGCAGCCACCCTCGAGGAGGCCTGTACAGCATCAAAACCACATTGCAAAGAATGCTTACCCACTTGTTCAGACACATGAACCAAATCCAGCAACTCTTTACACTCAATACCTTCCGCCAAAGCATCCACCTTAGATTTTAATTGTGAAAGGAGATAATTCTGATATTTTAGCATGTGAAACTGACAATTCAACGCTCTCATGGCTAGAGTGGAAGAAGTATACACTTTCTTTCCCCACCTATCCAAAGCCCGTGCCTCTTTATCAGTGGGAACAGGATTTTTAACCACAGAAGCCTTAACACCTTTAGGCCCTTGAGAAATAGTTTCTGGGTCCGCCCTAGGACTCTTAAACAAATACTTATGAGCTTCGGGCACCCTATAATACCTATCAGGCTTAACAGGAGCAGGAGGCAAAGAGTCAGGGTTCAGGGAAGCCTCTGCAAAAACATCTTCCACCACATTCAACACAGGAGGAATAGCTAAGGGCCTATGCTGGGGTAAAACAAGAATTCCCTAAGCCTTTTCCTGAATCAGAGTAATCCTGGCCTTCCCATTTAAAGTGCTCCCTCATGGAATGCAGAGTCTCTGAAAATGAGAAATCCTCAGGAGGAGAAGCTGTAGGAGTGGAATCATCCACATCAGAATCAGAATAAGTAGGATACTCCTGCAAGTCTTCCGCAGAAGACACTGAAGCCTCTGAACACTGTTCAAAACTATCAAACTCCGGTTCCACCCTAGGCCTCTTATCAGGCGGGGGCATAGAACCTCTAATCATAGTAATCAAATCTTCTGCCATTTTAAGCATATGTTTCTTAGGTACAGAACCCGAAATGCTAGGAGAAGCCCCCACTGAAGCTGAACTAGGCCTACCTCTCAAAGAAGTTTTGGCAACAGAAGGAGAGGCTCTAACAACCTTGGGAAGAGAGGGAAGAACAGTTACCTGAGAAGCCCCCTCCGCCTGGCCTACCTCCTGAGAAGGCACATCCTGTAACAGTAAAGTTTCTGCCTGAGACTCCATGGAAACTCCTGGCAAAACCTCTGGCTCCACCGAGCCTTCTAAAGAACCGACGTCCGGGACTGCCGGTTCATCAACCCTAGGCTTCACTGTTTTGTCCTTGCGCTTCTTGGACGAAGCGGGCGTCGGAGCATCCGACGGCATTTTATAATTGCAACGCTTCCCAAACACTAACCTGGCACAGTCTAACCTCCTCTTAATAGTGCGTTTGTTAAACCTAGCACAAGAGCGGCAACCAACAACGTCGTGCTCAGGCCCTAAACAAGGTATACACAAAGTATGGTAATCCCTATGAGGTATCTGTTTCCCACAAGAAATACAGTTATTCACTTTTTCTGACATCCGTAAAATACTGAGGCAAGAAAAAACCAAAATGTTCCCCAACGGGGTACTTAGCCAACTCTGCTTCGGTCTGAAACTCCGGTTTCGGAAATATTTCAGAACGCCAACCTGCACTCGCAAAACTGCTTCTGCATCGGACCATGCGGCAAAAAAGACTGAGGATATGACGTCGGTCATGCGCATTAGTACCCTGACGTACTGACGTCAGTCTAATGCGCCCTGACCGACGTCAGCCTTATACTCTGGTATTCGGGCCGACTGGACGCGGACTATACCCAATAGTCAGGACTGCAGCAATGGAAAACGAAGAACATCTAATGGGGAGACCCATCCACCAAGAAAGGTGTCTTTTGCATGCCTCTGTGATCAGGATCATGTGAGACATGGATAGCTCTTGGAAAGACCACTGTGTGAAAAGAAGCCACTGAAGAATTCTCATGTGGAAGCATGCTAGTGGGATTAGAAGAATGGCAGCTGCCATGGAGCCCAGAGTTTGAAGGACATACCTGACTTGGATCCTTTTGCTCTGCATAAGAATTTGCACTTGTTGACGAATTGTGGATACTCTTTCTAGTGGTAACCTTGCGAACATATCCCTTGTGTTTAAGTCTGCTCCTATGTAGGTGATAGATTGACAGGGCAAAAAGGCAGATTTTTCGAAATTTATTGTAATACCTAGCTGTGTGCAGGATGTGATTGTATAATCCCGCGCTTGTAGGAGTTGATGCCTGGTAGTAGCAGTTAAGAGCCAGTTGTCTAGATATGGAAACACCTGGAATCTTTGACGTCTCAGGTGAGCTGTGACCACTGCCATACATTTGGTGAACACCCTGGGGGCTGTGGTGAGACCAAAGGGCAGAGCTCTGAACTGGTAATGACTGGCCCCCACCCAAAAGTGAAGAAATCTCCTGGAGAGTCTGTCCATCTTGATATGGTAGTAAGCGTCCTGAAGATCTATTGAGCACATCCAATTGTCCTGACACAGGAAGGGTAGAATGGACTGTAGCCTGACCATCCGAAACTTTGTTCTTTGTATAGATTTGTTTAGTCTGCCGAGATCCAGAATCGGTCTCCAGTCCCCTGTCTTTTTTGGTACCAAAAAGAACCTTGAGTAAGTTCCGGATCCATGCTGGTCTGAGGGGACTTCCTGGATGGCTCTTTTTTCTAGCAGTTTTGAAACTTCTATTACTGCTTGCTCCTTCAGATTGGGTGGAACATCTGGAAGGATTTTCTTTGACTGTAAGGGGGGCTGATGGAAGGGAATTTTGTAACCTCCAGATGTAATGGACCGTACCCATCTGTCTTTTGTTAAATTTTGCCAGGCTTTTGGGTACAGTGAAAGTCTTCCCCCAACTGCCTCCAGAGGTAAGCAGCCGGGCAACCCTTCAGGGATGCAGGAAGGGCTTATCAGAGAAAGATTCTCTGTTGCCCTGGTTCTGCGGACCCCCTCTGCCACGAGGGCTATCTATTATTATTGTTTCCCCCTCTGCCTCTGGAGGAAAATCACTACGCGTGTCAGGCAAGGCTCCCTGAGATTTACGGAACCACATCTTCCCCACTCTTCTGACGCTTGGGGTAAGGTCTAGAGGGAGTGGAAAAACAGACTCCAACAGCAGAGAGTCTCTTGCCTTCTTGCTCGTACCTAGTCAACGTGTCTTTCACCTGTGGCCTAAAGAGAAAGGAGCCATCAAAGGGGGTATTGGTGAAGGACGCTCGAAAGGGTTCTGCAAAGTGACACAGCCGCATCCATGCATGCCTCCTAAGGGCTACACCCATGCCCATGGCTCTACTTGCTCCATCGGCTGCATAGGAAATGAGCCTCATGGAGGAGTTAACTATAGAATTAAGTACAGCTAGCTGGGAAGCTACTTTGGCTTGTGCTCCCTCAGCTGTAGGATCTTGAAGGGTATCTCAAAGCTCTTTAAAGATATCCCTTTGAAGTAGAGTAAAATAGTAGTTCAGTGACCTCATGGAGAAGGTCGCTGAAGCAAACATTCACTTCCCGTACCTGTCCATCATCCTAGACTCCTTGTTAGGGGGGATGAACAGATGAAGAGATCTCCACTAACTCTTTTTTGGTGGCTGCTGCTACCACCATGGCATCAAAGGGCACACCATTAGAAAGGAATTGCTTATCCTGGGGAGCTGTAATAAATTTACCAGGTCTCCTTGGAGTTGGTTCCACTGTGTCTGGAGCTGACCAAGCCTTTCGAGCCACTACGGACATAAGTGGGTAGAAAGGTGGAGAAACCCAGGAGGTGGAAAGTCAGGAACCGAAAGCATCCAGGAATATAGACTAATCCTCGGTAGGGGCTAAAGGACTCCAGTTCCCCCTCTGCCTAAGCATTTCCAGGATGTCTGAGAAGGAAACCTCTTCAGAGGGGGATCTCTGGGACCCTTACAATTCATCTAAGTCTGTATCAGAAGTGACAGACTCAGGGGAGTCAATGTGCTTCCTCTTGCACTTCTTCTTCACAGGGGGATCCTCTGAGTGATCAGGGGAGGTCTTGGAAGAGAGAAAAGACCCAATGGGGTGTCCTGGAGCATTGGTGCCCTACGCTTGGGGTCTGGAGGAGCAGAGGTTGGCACAGGCACTACAGGGGACAGAGCCAGTGGGGCTGGTAGTGGAGCTGACTCAGGGGACAGCACACTCTCCATGACCTCAAAGGTGTCCCTGCCTCGAGGCAGAGAAAGCTCTGGTTCCGAAGAAATAGGAATCTTTCTCCACACCGAGGGGGATAGCTCCGAGGCGATGTTGGAGCCAAGCTCAGCTGCGCCGATGCTGAGAGAGGGAGAATGGGGTCAGACAAGGGTCCAATGACACTTGCCCCCTTGGAGCAGACGAGGGAGCCTCGGCATCCAGATCCCTCGATGGAGGGTACCATCGAGGTAATCTGAGCAGACGTCAGAACCGAAGGAGATATGGTTATTGAAGCAGACAGTTCCACTACTCGAACCCCAACGAACTCCATCTCCGAGCTCAATGGAGTCAGAGGAGGAACAGAAAGGGAGGTGGATGGAGCAGATACCCGTTGAGGAGGGCTAGACAACATTTTAGCTAGTGCCTGTGATTTTAGCAACCTACTCACTACTCTCTCCACATCATGATCCGACAGCCTAGAGGATCGAGAGGAGTGTGAAGAACGGTGGCTATGTTCACTTGGCAATAATAGAGAGCCAGGAGCCGAATGAACTGACTCTAACAAGGGGGACCTCAACCTTTTATAGCTCCGAGACGGCTCCGAAACATCCGATGGAGCCGACGGAGGGGTTGTCTTGTCAGTACCAGCCGGAACCGACATACTCAGTAAATCCTGTACCGGGGTCGGCTTTGAAGGTGGAGCTGACGGTTTAGAGGATTTTGGGGATTTCACTGGCTGTTAACTCTTTGCCGGTGAATCCTGAGGTTTTAATAGACCCCTAAGGATCAATTTGTTCTTCCGTTCCTGCAGGACTCTTGGACTAAAGGCATGACAGATAGAACAATAGTCCTGCAGGTGAACAGTGCCCAAACAATAAACGCAGCTAGTGTGCCCGTCTGTCAGAGACATTTTCTGACAGCACGAGTCACACTTTTTAAATCCAGATACTTCAGCTTCTTTAGAGATATCAACTACTAAAAACAAAGCACCAGAAGAGAGAAACTGATAGAAAGAAATTCTACTCCAGTCAAAGTACAACAGACTGTGTAAAAATATATAAAACAAACTGCTTTTTTTTTTAGCAAAAAACAGAGGAAAGGAGAGCCTCTAAGTTAAATGGCTTCCTTGGGAAGGGAGTGGGGGAGGGGAGAACTCTCTAACTTAAACGAGTTCTACTAAAAGGGACTTAAAGGTACGCAACAACAAACACTAGTAAATAAAACTAAGAAAAGGTAATTATCTAATAGTCTTAAGTATAAGGATATATTTCTACACAAAAATTTTGAAAATTTGAAAATACAAGCCTGAGCCACAAAACGACACACCTCGCAGCTGAAGCGGCAAACGAGATCTGGGTAGCTATTGCTAGGCATCATGGGATAAGGGGTAGCCTCGAGCCAGTAAACAGCATGTCCGAGTCAGAGCCGAGGATAGGCTCCGATCCCAAACAGCAAGAATGAAAGCAAGATGGACAACTTAACAATACATTCTGCTGTCACATCTTTTCTTTCTGGGGGCTTTTTCTCCTCTCTGCATCATTATATGGCACCCTACCTGTGCCCTATGTTAATCGCCAGGTCTACAAGCCTTCACCTACCATCAACATCCAAGACGGGTTCTTTTTTTGACCTACCCCATCGCTGACCCCCCTCCCCACAGCTCCCATACTATAGTGAGAGGATGGGTGTGCAGCAGAGATGCACGGCATTTTGCCCTGCCTGCTTGGCAGCTCAGTTACATCCAAACTATATTCTCTTTTGGGCAATCCCCCTAGTAGTGAAATGCCTAGCCTCCACCAGGGATAGTCACTGGGGACACTGTCAGACCCACCCACCTCACCCTGCCTCTCTGTCAATTGCCTGAGATGCTAAAAGAATCCAGGTCGGTTGGGACAGTCAGGGCTTTGTTTCGCTATACCACCAGAACAGCACTTACCATCACATTTTCACATTTAATGCAAGTTCTAACACATACACATTATGTGAATATAAACAGTAATACATATTGCATAATGCATTATACATTTGTATATAATAACAAAACCTAGAAATATGCGTCAAAGTACACTTAACAGGAATTCATAAAGTCCGCTTTCCATCTGGCTTTGATGTCCTCTGGACAGGTTAGCAGACAGTTACTGGTATCCTTTATGAAAGCTATGTGATGACTATCTTTTTTATGTTTTTCTTACTGCCTGGAAACTTAATGGAGTTTCTTTGTGCTAGCTGGTGAATCACTTTCCAGAAGCTGGTAGAACTTCTGACTCCTTGTTCTTTGCAATGCAATTGCTATTTTTATTTCTTCTTAGCCCGATTCATTTTTCTATCTCCCACTTTTTCCTGTATTCCTTTCCTTTAATAACTTCCTGGACTTCTGCATTCAACCACCAGATTTCTTTATGTACCTTATTCCATTCCTAGATCAGTCATATATCTGTGCTATAGTCTTCCTGCACGCTGTTTTGAGATGCTGCAATTCTTTGTCTCCATCTATTACCTCTTCCTCTTCTTCCTGAGGTGCCAAAGCCCTGCTCTCACTCCAGTCAACTTCCAAGTCTTCAACCTAGTCTCTGATAATCTTAGAGCTTTCTGTGACTACTGCTTGTAGCGAAGTGTAGCCCTCAATGGTTTAAGCTTGGGCCTGAACATTTTACTAGGGATGACTTTGCAGTCTCTGGTTTTACCCCAGTGCATTTTCCTCCAAGCAGAAGTCCACCACTGCTGCACTTTTGATGAACCATAATGCTGACCACCATTAAGGCATTTTCTTGACACAAGTCATTATTCCTTTTGTCTCACTGTCTGACTCGATACAAGCATTCAGATGTCTATTATCAGCAGACTCTTTGTCTCACTTTATTTAATAAGTCCTGTAACAACTGCTGCCCAAATGCCTTCTTTTCCTTGCCATCACAGCTGTGCTGTTGGGCCTAGGCCAAGATTATGTAGCCAAACACTGGAATATGACTGTCATGAGTTTGTCACTGATCCTGAGGACATTCCTCTCTGCCTTCAGAAGACTCTCCACTCAAATCCATACCCATTTCTAATCTGCCTCATCTTAAAAACTAGACTCTGTATCCTAAGCCAAGTGACTCTGGGGCACAATTTTTCCACCTTGTTTCCTGAATACAAAAAAATATCCAACATCCTACTTACCATCCACTTCCAAGCTACGCCTTGACAATGAACCTATACGGAGTGTAGCAAACATTCGCTCATTTTGGCAGGGTGATTACCAAGTATAACAGTCAATTATTCATTTTTGCTGGGTTGATTGCTTTTACACCCAGCTTCTGCTCAGCAGAGACCCAGGCTGGGTGACTGGATAACCCCAACCTACTAGCTTATCAACCCAGGGCTAGTGATCTTCATAGGAGGACAAAGATTAGACAATAGAAGCATGTAGCTTCCATCTCCTATTATAATTCATCCCTGGTATAGGCTTGAGTTGGTTAGTTTCTCAACCCACCTGGCACTGACGCACTATACCCCTTTTTGGCACTGTGGCCAAATCACCTAGAGATAATTTTATATTTACTGAGTGCCTAGCCCTGACACGACACAGTTTCTGGTCCCTACTGTCCTACTTAAAGGACACTGCGCACCACAGCAAATGTGTAAAGTGGTTGGTATACAATACTCTTCTCCTAACAGGCACAACTTAAGAGTCATGCTGCTACCCACAACTCTGTTAATTCCTGAGTGGAGTTAGTTGGCATACGTCTCAAGATGAACCAGGAGAGCTGGATCTGAACCCAGTACCTTCCATCATTAAGGTGGAAACATCCAGCATGTGTGGGATGAAGCAAATGCAGACATGGGGAGAATATGCAAATTGCACACACAGATAGTTGCAGATGGTCAGGCTCAAACCCTGGACCTTGTGCCTGTGAAATGAGGATCTTAACCATTATGTCCATTATTAAAATTAGCACTGGTATCAAGCCATCTTTCCTAAGGGTACAAATGCAAAAGTACAGTTTTGTACCTACCATAAATGTAGATGTTCGAGTGTATACACTGCTGCAGTCATTACACTTGGGTTATCCTGCTGTCAGGCAGTTCCCCAGTCGGCCTGAGTTCGAAAGTCTTGGTCCAGCATCGGTTGCTGTCACCTCCTCCCTGACGTCAGAGCGGCAGGTGTATGCAAGATGCAGCCGACGCCATTTCCTTCAGTTTGTCTTGCCCCAGATGTCAGTTGCCCCCAAATAGGTTGGCAATTCAAATTGCTAATAAAACATACATAATAAGCAAACAACCACTTTCAGCTACCAGCAAATACTCCCCATAGGTAGTAAAGGGTAGAAGACATAGGTACGTACCAGCAAGTAAGAGGGGAAGGGGGGAGGGTAACCTGGACTGCAGCAGTGTCTACACTCGAACATCTACATTTATGGTAGGTACAAAACTGTACTATGTTCATCGTGTTACACTGCTGCAGTCATTACACTTGGGTGGAATCCCAAAGCTGAGGTTGGGTGGCTGGTTCTATAAGGCATTAGGGGTGGCTATAAGGCCCTGCAGTACTACAGTGGCAAAGCCAGCTCTGGATTTAGAGTATAGAGGCAGATGGTAATGCTTGGTGAAGGTATGCACAGAACTCCAACTTGCTGCTTCCAAAATATCCTTGGTAGGTACTCCTCTGAGGTAGGCAGTTGAAGTGGCTGTTGCCCTAGTGGAGTGAGATCTAATGCTGCTAGGTACAGGTTTCCCATGGTGTATATAGCAGAAACGTATACAATGTCCTATCCATTTTGAAATAGTCTGTTTTGAAATGGCTTTTCCCTGTGCTCCTGCAGCATATGCTACCAATAATTGATCAGATTTCCTGAAAGCTTTGGTTTTGTCCAAGTAGAAGCGCAACTGCCTGTGAATGTCCAAGGAATGCAGTAGTCTCTCCCCTTTATTCTGTGGTTTTGGATAAAAAGTTGGCAAATGAATAGTTTGGTTTAGAGCCATACTGGATACCACCTTTGGCATAAATGTAGGGTTAGTTCTTAAAGACACCCTGTCCTGGTGGAAAATGAGGAAAGGTTCCACTGCCATTAGTGCCTGTAATTCTGAAACTATTCGTGCTGATGTTATTTGCCAGGAGCAGAGCAGTTTTCTAAGAGATGTATTTTAATTCTGCTGTGTTAGCTGGCACAAAAGGAGGTAAAGTCAATTTTTCCAGAACAAAGTTGAGGTCCCAAGTTGGAGTAGGTGCTCTACGGGGCGGTCTTATGTTTTTAATCCCTGAAGTACTGTCTTAGCAAAGGATTAGAGAAAATTGGTGGATCCGTGTTGTAATGAGCAGAGATGGCAGAGGCGTGGATCTTGATGGATGAGAAGGAGAGTCCTTTGTCCAGCATCTCAGTTAAATATTGTAGTATCTGAAGAATGTTTGGAACATGAAGGTCAAGGCTGTGTGCTTGGTTCCAGGCACAGAAATTCTTCCATTTATCTGAATAGGCTTTCCTGGTACAAGGCCTTCTGGCCTCCAGAATGACATCCATAACAGCTTTGGAGAACGGCATTGCCTGCATGACTAAGGACTCCTCCATGCAGCTAGATTTAAGGTCTTTAACTGGCTGTGTAGTATCTGATTATTGTGCTGAGTCAGCAGATGTGGGATTTGAGGCAAAATCCAGGGTGGTCCTTGTGCTAAAGTTCTTTAAGATTGGGTACCAGTGCTGGCGTGGCCAGTCTGGTGCAATCAGGATCATCATTGTCTCTTCTTGCCAGTCTTTTATGAGCACCTTTGGCAGGAGAGGTAGTGGTGGGAAAGCGTATACTTGTAGGTTTTTCCAGCTGAATGAGAGGGCATCCACTTTCCATGCTTGTGGATGGTAACTCCTTGTGTAAAATTTTTGTAGCTGGCAGCTCATTGGGGATGCAAACAGATCTATGTCTGGGCTCCACCATTTCTGTGTTATCATTCTGAATATCTGTGGATTCAATTCCCATTTGTGGGGATCCATGATGTTTCTTGCTTAAGTCTGCCAATGTGTTTTTCTCTCCTGGCAGGAACTGTGCTTGCAGATGAACTTGATAGTTTAGAGCTGTGTTCCACAAGGTCATGGCTTGCCTGCAGAGGGGGTAGGAGTGAGTGCCCCCTTGCTTGTTTATGTACCACATAACTGTCGTGTTGTCTGTCTTTAGTAGTAGTTGTCCTGGATGCAGCAGGTCCTTGAAAGCTATAAGTGCATTTTGTACAGCTAGCATCTCTTTTTGATTGATGTGAAGATGCCTTTGTTCTGCGGGCCACTTGCCCTGAATACAGTTGCCTTCCATGTGTGCTCCTCAGGCGTAATCCGATGCATCTGTTGTCAGTGTTTGCCTGGCTGTGGGTTGAGTAAAAGGCTGTCCCTTGTTGAGGTGAAAAGCTTGAGCCCACCATTGAAACTCCTGTTGAAGGCAAGGAATTAGTGTTATAACTGTGCCCAAACTTTGACAGTGTTGAGACCATACATTCTTTAGGTACCATTGTAGTTTCCTCATATGCAGTCTGGCATATGGAATTAGTAGTAAGCAAGATGCCATGTAACCCAAGGCCTGCAGAATTTTTCTTGCAGTGAGTGGAGTCATTGTTGCCATCAATTGAAAGCATTGAGTCAGTTGTCCTTGCTTGTCTGGCGTGAGATAAGCCATCTGGACTGTTGTGTTCAAGCTGGCACCCAGGAATATTGTCTCTTGTGAGGGCACTAGTTTTGATTTCTTTTCGTTTACTGTGTACCCCAGGCAACTTAACTTTTTTACAAATGCCAGATGCTTTAGAAGAATGTCCTTGCTCTCTGCTTGAATCAGGCAGTCGTCCAGGTATTGATAAATTTGAATTCCTTTCTGTCTGCAAAATGCAATTACTGGCGTCAGGCACTTTGTGAAGACCCTGGGCGCAGTAGATAAGCCAAAGGGCAGTGCAGAGAATTGATAATGCATTGAACCAGCTATGAATCTGAGGTATCTTCTGCAGTTTTGTCTGATAGGGACATGCAGGTATGCCTCCTTGAGGTCCAATTTCACGAGCCATGCTTTCTTGCCCAGCATGGGAAGAAGCTGCTGTAGTGTCAACATTTTGAATTTCGGAACAGCCAGGTAAGTGTTTAGAGAAGAAAGATCCAGAATGGGCCTCCAGGCTTTGTCCTTCCTGGGAACTAGAAAGAGTCTTGAGTAAAATCCTTGTCCTTGCTCCTGTGGTGGTGCCTTTTGAATAGCTCTCATATCCATGAGTGCTGTAATTTGTTTTTGAGCCTGTGTCCATTGATTTGGTGGCAGATTGGGCATTCCTTTTAACCTTGGCAGAGTGTGAAAGTGGAACCTGTAACCTTGAGATACAATGTTGAGAACCCATTTGTCTTTGGTGATCATATGCCAATTGTGATAAAAAAGTGCCAGTTTTCCTCCCAAGGGGGCTGCCAAGAGAGAGTTGTTTGGCAGCTGTAGCGGGAAGTCATTGGGGCTGCTTTTTATATGGTTGGGGCCTGTCTTCCCCTTCTTTCTGGCCTGATGCAACCCATTGTCGAGGTGTGTAAGGACCTTGTGGTTGACCTCTACCTCTTGGAAGTCTGTATCTGTCCCTTTGAGGTCTGTCTGTAACTGGAAAGGAGCAATTCTTAGTTGGCCAATTTCTGCTAAATCTAGGAGGCTGAACATGTAAGAAATCTTTTACTGTTTGTACAGATTTTGCCTTATCCTACATTTTCTTTAATACCTCTTCTGCCTTAACTCCAAATAACACATCCTGCTGCAAAGGGCATCCAATAATTTTGCTTTAACATGGTCTGGTAACATATGGTCTTTTAGCCAAGCATATCTTCTAATGACAGAGCCTGTAACGGCTGCTCTACAGGAGGCCTCTAAAGAGTCAAAACCACATTGCAAAGTATGCTTTCCCACCTGTTCAGCTGCATGCAATAAATCCTGCATTTCTTTAAAAGTAGGAGGATCTGAATCTGGAAGCATTTTTTGTTTCAACTGAGACAGTAGAAATTGCTGATATTTTAGCATGTGAAACTGGCAATTTAAGGCTCTCATTGCTAAAGTTGCAGACGTATATACTTTCTTTCCCCATCTGTCTAATGCTCTGGAGTCTCTGTCAGAGGGAACTGGATTATTGGATGATGAGGAATTAACCCCTTTGGGTCCCTGGGAAATAGTTTCAGGGTCAGCAACACGGCTTTTGTACAGAAATTTGTGAGAGTCGGGGACTCTGTAGTATCCGTCAGGTTTAACTGGGGCTGGAGGTAAGGAATCAGGATTTAGGCTGGATTCAGTATACACATCATCCACAATATCTAGCAATGGCAGAATAGCAAGGGGTCTGTGTTGAGGTAATAAAAGGAAGTCTCTGAGCCTTTTCTTGGATTCTGAGTAATCCTGGCCTTCCCAATGGAAATTCTCCCTCATGGTATGCAAGGTTTCCCCAAAGGAGTGATCCTCAGGCGGAGAGGCTGATGGACTTGACTCCTCAGCATCAGAATCCTCATAAGGGGGTAAAGAATATCCTAGGTCTGAGGATGAATCTGAAGAGATGGACACCTGGTCGGATGATTCATAGTCTGCATCCTGTCTAGGCCTTTTATCAGGAGGGGGATGGGACCCCCTGATCAGAGTGATTAGGTCTTCGGCCATCTTGAGCATTTGTTTCTTAGGCATGGACGCCTGTGCTGGAGAATGCTGTATTTGTTTCTTTGATTTTAAAGCTGGCTTAGACTTAGCAGAGGGTTCAATGCTTAACTGAGTAGGTCTGAAAACACCCTCTGAAGCTGCAGGTAGCTCAGCTACTCTGGATCCCTCTGAAGGGTTAGTTTCGGTAGGCTGAATAACTTGTGCGTCCGAAGGCCCAGCCATCTCCACATGGGAGTCAGAGGCAGCCTGTGGTTCTACAGAACCGGTCGTCAGGGGCTGCGAAGGCGCCTCGCTGAAAACCGGAGAACCGGCGACTGGCCTAGAAGTGGCTTCGTCGTCAGTTTTTGGCCTCTGATGCCTATGCTTGTCTTTGCGCTTTTTATGTATTCCGGTCGTCGGTAGTTCCGACGGCATGGTATAATTGAATTTTCTACAGAAATAATGTCGGGCAAAATCAAACCGACGTTTAATAGTGCGTTTTGTTAAACCTAGCACAAAACCGACAGCCAGTGACGTTGTGGTCTGGGCCTGGGCATGGGATACAATAAGAATGGAAATCCTTGAGGTATTTGCTTCCCACAAGAAATACAGTTATTAACTTTTACTGACATCGGCCTGAGGCAAGAAAAAGTTTCTCCAACGGGGTACTTAGCTTTGTAGAAGACTTCGGTTCTGGATTCGGAATGAAAATCTCAGGAGACGGCCGACCGCCACTTGCGAACTGTTTTTGCTTCGGGCACCGCGTGGCAAGAAAGACTGAAGAAAATGGCATCGGCTGCATCTTATATACCCCTGCCGCACTGACGTCATGGAGGAGGCGACAGCAACCGACGCCGGACCAAGACTTTGGAACTCAGGCCGACTGGGGAACCGCCTAACGGCAGGAAAACCCAAGTGTAATGACTGCAGCAGTGTAACACGATGAACATCATATGATTCATGCTCTCACTTATGATCAATGACCTGGTGCCCCCTCCAACCTTACTGAGCCTTGAAGGAGATATTACTAATAGAAATCTTTGTCTAGGGTACCCAAACTCCTGGCAGAGCGTCTCTGGAGACCATTCGCTGGTATTAAGCCAAAAAAACTTAAGCCCTGGAAAACAACCTCCCCTCCCAAACACACACAAACGCATGCTGGGAGTTTGGAGTGCCTCTCCTCTGGATTATCATCATGTTTTAGGGAAGAACTGGTTCTAGCTTGAGCCACTGCTAACTGATCAGCTCTGTAATAGTTTTGTTATGAAAATGGTCACTACAATGGACTCCTCTTGGAGGAATAAGCTTCACACTACTTGCTCCTTGGGACTGTATTCTAGCTGTGGCTTAGCAAGGTAGGGCAGAAGTCTCTCTCTTGTTCAGCTGGACCTACAGGGGTGGCAGGGTTGAACTACAGAGCACTTGAGGCACTGCCTTATGTTCTGATCTTCTCTGATAACAGTACAGGCAAAACTGGTGTGGATACTGACTGGTAGTTTGATGGCCAGAGAGATTCTGGACATTTGAATCTGGGCTTTGAACAAAGGATTTTCACCAGCATATGTAGAAATCAAGCTCCAAATTGTGCAAGCAGCAGAAAAGAATGGGTAGTCTCACAGCCTTGGGCAGGTGATCTTCCTGAGAAAATGCCAGATCATTACTGCTTCAGAAGGAGAGTCCAAACATCATCATATAGGGTCAATGAAGACTGACCAACAGATAAGCATTGCACCTTTAAGGTTCTAGCCTGCTCAGAATAAGGTCTCTGTCAGTCTGCTTATATAAGCATATGTTACCATATGTAACCTGGTTATCCATCTCATCAAATACTTACTGCAATATTCACTATGACTAACTTATAGACCATCTAGGGCAGTAGCAATGTAGTAAAATATCTCTTCTTTCAGTGCAATACATGTTGTAGATTCATAAATTAACCATAGTGCAATACTCCAAGGTCCACAGTGTAATACTCTAATGTTCACAGTGCAATACCTCTGTGCAAGGAACAATGCAATGTCTTAAACAAGTACTTGTGCAATACTAAGTCTCATGCAAGTAAGTGTTCAGTTTTAAAAGTGTTAAAATGTGTTTCTAATTATGTGCAATATTAGTTTGTCTACTTGCATGTCTGTGATGTAATATCTAGGTGTTATATGTGTAAATGTCTGTGAAAACAGTCTATATGTTGTCTGTACATTAAGTCCGGAGACACTAAATTTTGTTCAGTTTTTGCACTTGTGTGACTTCTGAAGGACAATAGAGTTTACCTGGACTTTGTTGTGAACTGCTTTTTGATGCAGCATCATCTATGCCACAGACAGCTGACTATGACAAATTCAAGCATATTTCTGCTTGAAAAGAAACAGAATGTTGAAACTAATGTCTGGACTACAACTGCTGTAGTGATGGATTTGAAAACAATTGTTTCTGAAGCATAGTGCAGTGCCTCTGAACTCAATGCCCATCCCCCCCCACCACCACCACCAACCTAAACTAAGGTCTGTGCTGAACAGTACAGGTAATTGAACGGCTCCTTAAACTATTAAAGAGCCAGCCCAAAATTAATGTAGTCAGTGGCACTATGTCATAAGCACAAAGTCCACCACAGTTTACAATTATAATCCATCTATAATCAAGAAAAAATATCCAAAGTGCAACAGCTAGAAGAGCGGATTTGCCAAAATATATCCAAAGTTTATTGAATCCAACAGCAGGTATTGAATAAAGTTAAAACCATAAACGCTTTATGTTTCAACTCGCGTTTTTGTCCCCATTAACTGGACTTCATCAGATGCCACACCTCCTTTTCTAATTACTTTTATACTATTAATTTAATATACAACCAATAAAATTCATCCATTATATTTCAAATAGACAAATGAACATTTTATATGGGCTCATCAATTAATTATTACATCATCCCTAAAAGACACTCCATTGTTTTTATCTGCTCATCCGCTCTTCTAGCTGTTGCACTCTGGATATTCTTTCTTGGTCTTTTTGGGTGCTTTACACTAACTGTTTGTTCCATCTATAATCAAGCAAAACTGTTACAAGTAAGCTGAAGCTTACTTCCACTGGGGTAGTGGGGGGACTGGACTTCCTTGCATTGGTTGCAATTTCCCTGTACTCCCAAGTTCTGTGAATGAACCTTGTCTTTGTGCACCATTTCAAAGAGGAAGTAAAAATCTTAAAAAGATAGCTTTGGCCACACTGTTCCTTGAATTTGCCTAAATCTTGGATTTCCCCTCGTCTGCTTTTCCTTGCAGCTGCTTCTGTGTATTAAGTTAACACTCGTACTGCAGAAAGTAAAAGACAGTATACAACTCAAGAGTTAAATGCACCAGAAAATAAGGCACTGGGGTGTACAGCACAAAACCCTTTCTGCCTCACACAAAAAGGAATGTTCTGCCAGGGGAAATGAAGCATGATGTGTGAGACAAGGTACAATCTAAATTCATGTTCACCCTCCTTGTCACTCTCAGCTTTCTTAAGAACTGAAAAAAGTGGAACTGAAAAATAAAAATGTGACAGCAGTAGAAAAATACCTTATTACAGTCTACGGTTATCGCAATGTTGTTTTTGTTTTCCCACTTGACTTTGTCCTTTGATTCCTTGTTAAGAACTGCACCGGGACTTAATGTTGCTAGAACAATACGGTAAGGATGACTCTCTGAAAAGTTTGAGCATTTCACTTGTGTATCAGGTCACACAACCTGGGCTGCATGTTTTTTTGTGCAATGTGTGCGGTTATGTCCAGGATGATTCTGCATGCTGACCACATTATGGCACTCTAGAGCATGTGCCAGCTGACTTTTTATTCTGTTACCGGAGGTTAGGCCTCATTCATAAATGGGAGCTGCTCCTAAGGCACCCTTACCCACCATCACCACAAAGGAAGGAAAGCATGCAAACGTTCTGCTCAGCGAACCTTACATATACATTGCATTTATTCAGCGAACCTTACATATACATTGCATTTATTCAGCGAACCTTACATATACATTGCATTTATTCAGTGAACCTTACATATACATTGCATTTATTCAGCGAACCTTACATATACATTGCATTTATTCAGCAAACCTTACATATACATTGCATTTATTCAGCGAACCTTACATATACATTGCATTTATTCAGCAAACCTTACATATACATTGCATTTATTCAGCAAACCTTACATATACATTGCATTTATTCAGCGAACCTTACATATACATTGCATTTATTCAGCGAACCTTACATATACATTGCATTTATTCAGCAAACCTTACATATACATTGCATTTATTCAGCTTAACCTTACATATACATTGCATTTATTCAGCAAACCTTACATATACATTGCATTTATTCAGCAAACCTTACATATACATTGCATTTATTCAGCGAACCTTACATATACATTGCATTTATTCAGCGAACCTTACATATACATTGCATTTATTCAGCGAACCTTACATATACATTGCATTTATTCAGCAAACCTTACATATACATTGCATTTATTCAGCAAACCTTACATATACATTGCATTTATTCAGCGAACCTTACATATACATTGCATTTATTCAGCAAACCTTACATATACATTGCATTTATTCCTGGTGGCCTACTACTATTTGAAGGATACAGTTCCTTTTTATAACTGGATCAACATGAGTCTTTCTTATTAACACAGCGGACTTTTACTATTTTATTACCAGTGACAATGCACGTCCCGAGGAGGAAGTGACATCACATACTAGATGGCATGAAGGCATGCGTGAGCCAGCAGAGGCCCCTTTAGGGCAGGAATACAGGCTTTCTGAAAGATTAAAAAACAAGAACTATCAAAAGCCCAATTATGCACTAAAACAATACAAGGACTATGTCGCACAAGGGGTGAGGCCGAAAAACAGCAAATATTATGTGGGCAATCAGCAGAGGAGATGATGGACTTTGCCATCACGTTATTTAATGAAGTACTTTTGGCATTCCCAATGGTTCCAGTTGTGGGGTAACAGAGCAAGGCTGTGACTGTTTAGCGACTATGCCAGTGGTGTCAAGTATAATAAAGTAGCCTGTATTTTTCAACCTGAGCATAACAATTGTACTTTTCACAAGAATGTGTGTGATGATTTTAGTTCAGGTTGTGGGGAACCTGATAGTACTTTAATTAGTTATAATGATGTGTGACCATATAAAGTTGATTTCCATCACATGCATTCAATGATGAATGCTCATGATATTGGACATGAAAGTATGGACATTTCTTATGGACAACTGATGTATGGTGTAACTGAAAGTGTTATAGATAATGAAAACATGTTGAATGAGGAAGCAATTTTTTTTTTACTGTTTTGGAGCCTAATATTATTAACAACACGGAAGGTGATTTTAAAATTTTTAATTATTCAGGAAAAATAATTGACGCAAAACACGCTGATTTGCTTGCAAAAGGCTTTACGTTTGTTCCAGCTAGGAGAGCAACTATAGTAGATTTACTTATTGACTTGAAAATGTATACACACAAATTGAATCTAGCCTTATGGTTTAAGGAGGGGGATGTGATAATGGTGACCTAGTGTTTACAACCCTCCATTGGCTAATGTGGTTAACATTTTTGAAAAGGTGAGTCACAATTCAGGGAAATATTACATTTTAAAAATAATAATATTGAGAATAATCGGACTGATTGCGAGAAAAATTTGCTAAGGGACATTTCAAGTGATAAAATCTATTAGAGTCATGAAACCCGATAAGGGTAATGGGGTGGTCATAATGGATAGTAGTGATTACAGTAACAGCATGTTGAATGATGATATATATCAGGAAAGTTCTCTTAATGAAATTAATATTGCTTATAGGCAAATTGACCTGCTAGTGGAGGACATGCTGTTTCAAGGGCAAATTGAGGAGAATGAATATGCATATTTAAAAAATGACCACCCAATAGTTTCAAACATTTTTGCAATTCCCAAAATACATAAAGGATTGAAAAACCCAAGTTTTAGGCCCACTGTGGATGTAAACAGGGCAAAAACTGTTTTCACTGGGAGATAATTAGATTTTCACTTGAAGAAAGGTTTGCATTATTTTCCCTATATATGTAAAGACTCTTGGCAGTTTTTAGATAATATGAATAAAACTGCATACAAGGACATGTATTTAGCTACTACAGACATATGTAATTTATTTTCTGTAATTCCCCATGGTATTAGTTTAGCATGGTTAGAACTACAATTAGCAGACACTGGATGCTTTCAATAGGATAACAATGTGTACAGCACCTTAATGGAAGTGGTGCTTAAAAACAATTATTTGTTTTTCAAGGGACAGTTCTATAAGGAAGTGACTGGAGTAGCAATGGGGGCAGCTTATGCCCCCATATTTGCGAACTATGTCATGTCACACTGGGAGAAAAAAATACATTTTTCATAATCAATTTAGGGATGATATTGTGTTTTTTACCTGATACCTTGGATGACATGTTTTTGCTGTGAAAATGTACACAAAAAAAGTTAACAGAATTTTTGAATTACTTCAATGAAACTGATTTTTTTTTAAATTTATATATGAATACAGTAAAGAAAAAGTAACTTCTTTAGACATTGAATTGAAGGTTGATTCACAGGAAAGACAATTTGTATCTAGGATTTATAGGAACCCCACTTTTTCCAGTTCATACTCGAGTTATACCAGTTGGCACCCAAACCATCAGAAAAAGGCAACTGCTAAGGGCCAATTCTTTAGGGCAGCCAAAATGGTTAGTTTGGATAGGGAATTTGAGGAAGAACTGGAATTTATTTCCAATATGTTTTTGAAGAGAGGCTATCCACAAACCCTTGTTGATAGTATAAAACAGGAAGTATTCAACAAGAGAAATAAAAGGGTTTATAAAAGCCTATCTTAGGGGACATTTATAATGCGAGTTTGACAACGGCTAATAATACTGATTGTAATAATGTGAAGAAAAATATGGGAAGAAGTTTCATTTCCACTTATACTGATTCCTTTAATATAGCAACAGTAATTCAGAAGAATTGGGAAATATTACGTATTGATAAGGAAATTATTAAGGTTGTGGGTGATGAGCATAGTTTTGTTTATAGAAAGAACAGGTCTTTTAAGAAAATTTTGGAGTCTGGCTTATACAGTTTTACAAAAGGAAGTAAAAAGACCGAGAACTTTAAATGTGGCAGTTGCACACAATGCCCCTATATACTGGTGACTGGCAATAAGTTTTGCCTTAACTGGAAGAACATAACTATCAGGGGGCATTATAATTGCAGAAGTAAAAATGTGGTCTATTTGGCCAAATGTTTGGAATGCCTGGCATTTTACATAGGGAAGACTTGTAGGCAATTTAAAGACAGGATTTATGAATATGTCACTGACATCAAAAATATGAAGCTAATGCCCTGTATAGACATGTTAAAGAAAATCAGAATCATAGGTTTGGATTTTTATTGATTGAACAAATGGTAAAGGATGCACAGGGGTTTGTGGTAGATGAAAATTTTAATATTGCTGAATTTAAATGGCAGTTATTTTTGAATGCCACAAAAGCCCCTGGAATTAATGTGTGTGTAAGCATCAATTGCATGTTAAAGTTTAGAAATATTTTAGGATGATAAGGTTATGCAACAGTGCTGTACGTGTCATAAGTTAGGTTTTATTTATACAAGTATACATATTATTCCTATACACATACATTTTAATAAGTGTTATATATTTTTAAGGCTCAATAGATTTTGTGATTGGATATTACTGATTTTAATTGACTAATTAGGCATGTATTTAAGGACTGGGTTGGGGTAATTACTTTATTCTGATGAACTCCTGAGAAATTTGGGATGAAAGCGCTTAAAAGAGGCATTTCATGTTTGTGAAGTTGTAATAAAGGAAGTTTGGACTGCAGCTTGGGCTGACGTTTTTCCTTGGTTATTACTTTAAAGATACAGTTTACTATTTGATGGAAACTGCTCCCTTTTAATACTGATAACAGGCTTTCTTTTTTTTCTAATTAAACTGCAGTTTCATTTTTAAACACATTTCTAAGCAGTTATTCTTGCACTGTTTTTATTTCAATTTGTTAAGGGAAGTGAACTGATCCAACATAAGCCTTTCTTATTTACATGAAAGTTGAATAGGCAACTGAAATGCATATTACACTGAGCACAAATACAATAAAAACAGTAAATAAACATGTCAAATCAACACAAGTTTGATAATTTAAACAGCTAAAACATTGCATCAAATAAAAACTTGTGATAAACAGCTCTTAAGGGCTACAAAATCAAATACCTGCATGGATACAAAGAACACACCACTACCTAGACAAGCCGAAACCTGCAGGCCAAGATAAGTTTCAATGGGTGAGTTATTAAAAGGATGAAACAGGATAGCAGCAGACAAAAATCCTGGTTAAAAAGCAAAGGATGATTCTGAGGAGTGACATAGGACCAAAAATTAAAATGGCAGTGTTGCCAGCAGAAAGCTTGTGTGGAGGGAGTGTCTTGTGAGCTTTGGATGACCACAAAACATGCACAGATGTAGCCTCATACAACTGCATTGAGACAATTTCCAAGTCTAAAAAGAATAGCTTAGCTGAAGAGCAGGATATGCAGCCAATTTGCCTGACTGACTGTTGTATGGTAACAGTCCAGGTGAGCAAAGCAAAAATGTAAAATGTTTGATTGTAAAGGGCTTGTAGCTTGCTAGCATTAGTGATGAAAGAAAATGCAGTTAAAAGGTAATACATACTTAAAAGTAAGCAAAAAGAACGGTCATAACTACAAAGATCTTGAGCTGAATGAAAGCAGTCTATAAACACACCAGTAGGTACCAAACTCCTTTTTTTCCCCAGAAGGGGTCTTAATTGAACATTAAAGGAGAGAGAGCAGCCAAGGAAAGTGTCTTAACTTCTTAAAAGAAGAAATGTTTTCTACTGGTCCTGACAGACAAAAAGAAATGTAGTAGGAACACACTGGCCACTGGGCTCTTGGGTAGATCAGGGATGTCTAACTCAAGTGCTCCCATAGGATGAACGGGCTGAATGGGTGTAAGTGGTGGAACTACTGGATTGGTCCTGTCGGGGGGGGGGGGACTGAGCCATGTGGAAGATAGGAGAACCTTTCTAGATTTACCAGAAACTGATTTGAAAACGTAGTTTAACAAATCAGGACCACATATCTTTGGTGAAGCCAACAGCACTTAATTAGCCAGGCATAGGGGGTTTGCTCAACAGATCTAAACGTTTTATGGAGATCTAATCACAGGGTAGTTAAGTTTCCCCATCCATTTTACAGTACATAGTATCAATGAATGACATGATTGTTGCCATGGTGATAACCCCTCCCTCAAGCCATGTTGCTATAATATAATGCTATAAAAGAACAATACTGTCCCTTAATTAATGAAACATCACAGTCTCAAATACCTTAGACAAACGGAAGAATAATAATATGGGTCAGAAATTCACTGGGTCAATGGACTCGTCTCCCTTAGGCAGTCATGTACACTTCTGTTTGCTAGGTAGATGCATGCACACTTCTGTTTGCTAGAATATATGTAGGAAAATATAGCTAGTTAAATGCATGTACACTTGTTTTCTAGAATATACGTAAGAAAAAAGTCAGTTAAATTCATGTACATTCTTGCTTCCTAGCATATATATACATTAAAGGGTTAAACTGCACTTAGCTAAAAAAAAAAAAAAAAAAGTAAAAAGGCACCCAAGCTGTATGTAACATGAATGTTCCGTGTTTGGCACAATTTCAAGGAAAAATGCAGATAAGGATAACTCCTTAATTCCAGAGACCCAGGTGCAAGAAATGAACAATTCCTTACTGCGTTGGAAACCGTACAGGAATGACTCCCTAAAAGTTATTCACCTTGAAACAGAACACAAAGTAGTTTATTAACAGACTGCATGACATCTGATGAATTCCAAAAACGTTCTCATGGACAGGATCTGAATTGCAGAAGAAAAATATATACAAGGACAGTAAAATTATATGATGTTAGATCGGATTTCTTGGAAGATCTGTTACTGGAAACATCATTCATACTGTCCGAAAAGCTTAATCTGAGACATTAAAAGGTGTAAACTGTACGGTATTGTACATGTCCCATCTGTTGCATAGACAAGTTACTTTATATTAACTTTGTTTGCAGTGTCACTCATATAGTGCTAAAAAGGTTAATAATCTGCAAAGTTCACTGCATTAATCCAACGTTGGTTTCAGCAAGCAGCTACCAGGCTCTAGCAGCATTCATTAGCACAGACATCTGCATTTAACTTTTCAAAAGCATTTCTGAAATTAGCACTTTTGTACTGCAGTTGTGTTCTTGGGTTTAAATAGTACTGCACTTTGGCTTCCTGTAGATCTTGTACTGCTGTTCGCTTTTGACTTGATAACTGTAGTGGTATTATGTTTAAGTAATACTGCGCAAGTGCACCTTATTGCTTTGATACTGTCATTATTTAAGATAAAGCAGTACTGTCTATTGCACCTAGTAGGTATATAAAAACAAATGCACTTACTATCTCAGTAACTGACTGCACTTTTTGATCATTGGTATTGTTGCAGTTCTGCATACTCTAATTACTATAGTGTTACCTTATTTAAAAGTACTGCTCTACAGTACCACAGTGGGGCGGCCACGGTGGTGCAGTGGTTAGCGTTGTCTCCTCACAGCAAGAGGTTCTCTGGTTCGATCCTAGGCTGGGGTGAATTCTGTGCGGAGTCTGCATGTCCTCCCTGTGGTCGCATGGGTTTCCTCCGGGTACTCCAGTTTCCTCCCATACCCCAAAGACATGCTGTAGGTGGATTGGACACTCTAAATTGGCCCTAGGTGTGTGTGTGTGTGTGTGTGTGTGTGTGTGTGTGTGTGTGTGTGTGTGTGTGTGTGTGTGTGTGTGTGTGTGTGTGTGTGTGTGTGTGTGTGCACCTTCTGTGGAAGGTCGAGCTCTGGGCTGGCAACTCGACACCGTAAAACTCCATTGCCAATCATGAGCAGACAGGTGGTCCACTGTGGTGACCCCTAACCGGGAAAAAGCCGAAAGAAGAAGCTCTACAGTACCACAGTAGTGAGTACAACGTTACATTTGTGGTATACCTTAATTACCTCACTGACTGCTACACTGTTACTGCACTTGGAACTGCTTATTTACATAACTTGTAGCCGTTACAGTTACTGCATCCAGACCCATTAAGTTAGACTACCCACTGTTCATGGTTTTTACTGGCTACGTAAAAATCACATGAGCTTATTAGGTAAAGGTATTTAGTTGAATCTGCCACTATTATTGATTTCCTTATTGATTCTGTATCGTATGTCAATTTCACAATTCTTTTTTGCACATTGCAACTACTGCAGTAGTCACTGCTCGCTCTTTTATCCATTAGCCATATACTAGTTAATCAATGCTCTCTAGTTCAGTAAGTTAACCCCTTCTTAACCTAGCCTACATCCCTTCACCTGTACTGGACAGTATGGAATCTCAGTCAGCTGTTTCCCCTTCTGTAGCGAATCTGACAACTTTAGGTATTTTATGGCAGTGTAGTAACTGCCTCATGCTTAACAAAATCTCTATTGCTTCAGTCTTTGAGAGATGTACATATTTACTTAACTTGGAGGCCATCTTCTCACCTCAGAACACATTCGGTAGACAGAACACACACACACACAGCACAGAGCACTTCCACTAAATGTGGGCTGAGCTTGTTAAGAGAGCACTACCTAAGCCTCCCAGGTTAAAGACCAAGATACCCCAGACATTAGTATACACAGCAACAGACCTACCTTCACCCTTCTCATCCACACCTAGAAAGCATACCTCTAAGAGTCATAAGGATGCAAATTCCAAGCCCTTGTGGGCCAGTGAGTCTCCATCAGTCCATGGTAATGTTTTAGTAATAGGGGACTCTATTGTAAAGCATATGGACACCATGCTCACCAGGTTGGATAAGAATAGGGTGAGAGCTGGCTGTCTTTCTGGTGCCAAGATCTCGAATGTAAAAAAAAGGCTCTTGGATCCCTCTATCCTGACAAATATGACTATGACCTGATAGCAGTCAATGTGGGGTGAATGACCTTAGACACTCCACTCAGAGGGACATGCAGAAGGATATGATTGAGCTTGCTACACATTTGTCTGACAAGAAAAGACACTGGTCTTGAGTCATATTTTGCCATCAACCAGAATGATGCCAAGATTCAAAGATAAGATAACTGGCTTTAATAACTGGCTATGTAGTTGATGATAACCAGGGGTGCTCCAATATGTGTCAGCGTGGGATGAGGTGGCTGATCAGTCTTTCTGCTTTACCACAGATGACTTTCACCTCTTTTACCAACGTATTCACATTCTGGCTAAAACTTTTACTGTCCCTATAGTTCCATTTTTAGGCAGGAATAGTAAAGTACAGTTGTGTACACTTACCATAAATGTAGATGCTCGAGTGTATTCACTGTTGCAGTCATCACATTTGGGTTATCTGCTTGCAGTAGCCCTCAGTCGGCCTGCTTAAAGTCTTGAGTCCTGCATCAATTGCCGTCTTCTTCCATGACATCAGGTAGTCAGGAGTATGAAACATGCAGCCAACTACATTAAATTACTTTTTTCTTGCCCCAGATGTCAGGTGCCCTCTTAATGGGAAGCAACAATATATATATATATACATATATACATATACACACACACATTATAAATATATATCTATATATATATATATATATATATATATATATATATATATATATATATATATATATATATTACACACACACACACACACACACACACACACACACACACACACACACACACACACACAAGAATATACCACTAATAAAAAAGCAAATACACCAAAAAACTTTTAAGCATAGTAAAGGAGAGTAGAGGTATAGTCAAAAAAAAGTCAGGGGGGCTGGAGGGAGAGTAACCAGGACTGCAGCAGTGAACACACTCGAACATCTACATTTATGGTAAGTGTACACAACTGCACTATGTTCTTCATGTTTCACTGTTGCAGTCATCACATTTGGGTAGATTCCCAGAGCCAAGGATGGGAGGAGGAATTCAGAAAGCATTAGGACCAGCTATAAGGCCCTGCAAGACTACAGTGGCAGAGCCAGCTCTGGATTTAGAGAAAATTGGCAAATGGTAATGCTTGGTGAAAGTACGTATGGAACTCCAGGTAGCAGCTTCTAGGATGTCCCCGGTAGGGATACCTCTGAGAAAGGCTGTAGAGGTAGATGCAGCCCTGGTTGAATGGGGTCTGATCCCCTGTAGGATAGGTTTTCCATGGTACTTATAGCAGAAATGAATGCAATGGCCTATCCATTTAGAAACAGTTTGCTTTGAAATTGCCTTCCCCTCTGCCCCTGCAGCAAATGCCACCAGCATTTGTTCAGATTTCCTTTGAGGTTTAGTCCTGTCCAAGTAAAATCTAAGTTGTCTGTGCACATCTAAGGAGTGCAGTATCCATTCCCCTTTGTTCTGTGGATTAGAAAAGAAGGTTGGCAAACGAATAGACTGATTAAGAGCCACACTGGATACCACCTTGGGCATGAAGGAGGAATTGGTTCTAAGGGACACCCTGTCCGCATGAAAGATGATGAAAGGCTCCACTGCCATAAGGGCCTGTAATTCAGATACCCTTCTAGCTGAAGTGATTGCTAAAAGGAAGGCTGTTTTCCAAGAAAGGAATTTTAAATCTGCACTAGGCAGCTGGCTCGAAAGGAGGAAGAGTGAGTTTCTCCAATACAAAGTTAAGGTCCCAGGCTGGAGTTGGGGCTCTCCTGGGTGGTCTTAAATTTTTTTGCCCCTCCGAGGAACTGCTTGAGCAGTGGATGAGAGAAGAGGAGAGGTTCTGTGTTATAATGAGCTGAAATATCTGAGGCATGACTTTTGATGGAGAGAAAAAAGAAAGGCCCTTGTGAAGCATCTCAGTTAAGTACTGTAGAATCTGAGGTAAGTTGGGCGCTGCTGTGCTCATCCCTTGAGACTGGTTCCAGGCACAGAATCTTTTCCACTTTTCAGCATAACATTTTCTAGTACTAGGCCTCCTTACCTCTAAAATGATAACCATCACTGGTTTAACTGAGGGATGGTAAAGGAGAGATTAGGTTGCCAGGCTGCTAGGTTCAGGGTTTGAAGCGGTGGGTGCAGAATCTGGTTCTCCTGCTGAAACAGGTTAGGGGTCTGAGGCAGGTGCCATAGGGCCAAGTGGCCAGTCTGGTACAATCACTATCATCCTTGGTTTGTCCTGTTTGATCTTTAGTAGTACTTTGGCGAGGAGAGGGAGAGGAGGAAAGGCATAAAGTGATCGTTTTTTTCCAGCTGAAGGACACAGCATCCACTTTCCAAGCATGTTTGTGGGGAGTCTTTATGCAAAATTTGTCTAATTGGTAGTTCTGGGGGGAGGCAAACAGGTCTATATCTGGGCTCCCCCATTTGCTTGTCAACATGTTGAAAGTCTTTGGTTCCAGTTTCCACTTGTGTGGGTCCATGTGGTTTCTGCTCAGTCTGTCTGACAGTGTATTTAGTTTTCCTGGCAGGAATTGAGCTTGTTGATGCACTTGGTAGCTCAAGGCTGTGTTCCACAGTGCCATGGCTAGTCTGCAGAGGGGGTAAGAATTGGTACCCCCCTTATGTACCACATAACAGTGGTGTTTGTCAGTCTACCATTAATTGTCCTGGAAGAATTTGGCCCTTGAAGGCTGTCAGAGCATTCTGTACAGCTAACATTTCTTTTTGATTGATATACAGGTGCATTTGACTTGGGTTCCATTTGCCCTGAATGCACTTCCCTGGCAGGTGAGCCTCCCCATGCAGAGTCTGATGCATCTGTTGTTAGGGTTTGGGCGGCAGGTTGTAGAGTGAATGGTAGTCCCTTTTTTGATGGCAGGACTCTGCCCACCAAAGGAACTCTAACCATAGGCAAGGTATGCTAGGAATCATTGCTTCTAGATCCTGAGAATGTTGACACCATAGGCTTTTTAGATACCATTTTAGTTCCTCATATGCAGACTTGCATATGGAATTAGAAGAATGCAGGAGGTCATGAACCCCAAGGATTGCAGTATTTGCCTTGCAGATAGCAGGGTTTTTGTGACCACAAGTTTGAAGTAAGTTGTCAAATGAATTTGTTTCTCTGGCGTGAGGAAAGACATCTGGGAAGTTGTATTCAAGCTTGCTCCCAGGAATACAATATGTTGGCAGGGTACCAGGTATGATTAATTTTTGTTTATGGTGTACCCCAGACAAGTTAGCACCCTTTGTACAAAAGCCAGATGATTCAAAAGTATGTTCTGGCTTTCTGCCTGAAGTAGACAATCGTCCAGTTATGGGCACATTTGAATACTTCTTTGCCTGCAAAATTCAATGACTGGAGCTAGGCACTTTGTGAATAACTTGGGTGCAGTAGACAAGCCAAAGGGCAGTGCAGTGAACTGACAGTGCATGTAGCCTGTTTTGAAGCGTAGGTATCTTCTGCAAGATTCCCTGATTGGGTTGTGCAGGTATGTTTCCTTTAAATAGAGTGTTGCCAACCAGACATCTTTGCCTAGCATAGGAAGCAACTGGTGAAGAGTTAGCATCTTGAATTTTGGAATCACCAAAAAAAGTGTTTGAAGTAGACAGGTCCAGGATAGGACGCCAAGAATTGTCTTTTCTGGGTACCAGGAAAAGTCTTGAGTAGAAACCTTGTCCTTTTTCCTCTTTTGGTACAGTCTGAATAGCCTTTATGCTTGAGAGAGAGAGTACTTGTTTTTGAGCCTCTGCCCACTGATTTGGGGGTAGATCTGGCCAACCTTTTGTGGTTGGTAACGTGTGGAAATGAAATCTGTATCCTTGGGAAACTATATTTAAAACCCATTTGTCCTGGGTAACGAGTTCCCAGTTTTATGCATGTGGAGCAATCTTTCCCCCCCAAAGGGGCAGATAGCTGAGAAGTGCTTGGAAATCTTAAAATTAAGTCACTGAGACAGTTTACCGCAGGAGGAGTTTAATTACTCCCAGATTTGGAAGTGGGTGCCCCCCACTGCTTAGTCCTGTGCGTACCCTGGGACTGAAGCCTGGGTGTTCTGCTGGATCTGGGTTTGAACTGCAAAGGCCTGGAAGAGGCTGGAAAGGACCAATTCTTAGAGGGCCAATGCCTACTAAATCTTGGAGGTTGTAAGAAATCTTTAACAGTTTGCATAGATTTAGCTTTTTCCTCCATCTTTTTAAGAACAACTTCTGCCTTGTTGCCAAACAGGCGATCTTGATTTAAGGGAGCATCCAGTAATTTACCTTTAACATGATCTGGCAAGGATTGCTCCTTAAGCCAAGCATGCCTTCTAATTACAGACCCAGTGACAGAAGCCCTGCAAGATGCCTCTAGTGAATCAAAACCACATTGCAAAAGAAGTTTTCCAACCTGTTCAGCAGAATGCATTAAATCCTGTAAATCCTTATTTTCAGCACAATCAGGAATCAACATAATTTTCTGTTTAAGCAATCCAATAATATGTTGCTGAAATTTTAACATATGAAACTGGCAGTTTACGGCCCTAATGGCCAAGGTTGCAGAAGTGTATACCTTCTTACGCCATCTATCCAGCGCCCTGGAGTCTCTATCAGAGGGGGTAGGATTTTTGACACTAGTAGCTTTAATGCCCTTGGGAACCTGTGAAATGGTTTCAGGATCCACAGTAAAATTTTTGAAAAGGAACTCGTGAGAGTCAGGAACCCTGTAATATCCATCGGGTTTTCTGGGAGCAGGAGGTGGAGGCAGGGGCCAAGCTAGATTCCGAAGAGGTATCATCAGCAATGTCTAGTACAGGAGGGATAGCCTGTGCTGGGACAGGAGTAAGAAATCTCTAAGCCTCTTTTTAGAATCAGAGAAATCCTGACTTTCCCAACAAAAATGCTCCCTAAGGGTATGCAAGGTTTCACCAAAAGAGAAATCCTCTGGGGGGGGGGGGGGTCAGAGGGAATAGAGTCCTCAGCATCAGAATCCTCATACGCAGATCAGGGTAAATCCTGGTCATTAGAAGTAACAGAAATTTCAGAATCCTGGTCAGAAGTATCATAAGCAAACTCAGTCCTAGGTCTCTCATAGGGGGAAGGTTGGCTTCCCCTGATTAAAGTAATAAGGTCTTCAGCCATTCTTATAATTTGTTTTTTAGGCATAGAGGCCTGACCATGCGGTCTGGGTGTCTGTTTTCTAGGCATGGTTCGAGTTTTAGGTCTTGAAGAAGAAGATAGCGTTGCTTTAAAATGCAAGTCAGTAGGTCTGAAAACACCCTCAGAAGCCAGTACTTGCACAGCGACTCCGGGACCCATCCAAGGTAGAGACATCCACAGGTTCCACAGTTGAAGCATCTAGCGGCATACCAGACTCCGAATGGGTCTCAGTAGAGGCCTGCGAATCTGAAGTAGCAGGTACCAGGGGCTGCAAAAGCACCTCACTGAGTACCGGCAAACTGGTGACTGGCTTAGGAGAAGCGTCGTCGGCAGCTTTGGACCTAGGCGGCCTGTCTCTGTCTTTATCTTTGCATTTTTTTCGGAATGTTGTTTGTCAGACGGCTTACCAAAGACATATCTGGATAATTATTCCGAGCACCAAAATATTTAGAAGCGAAAATATACCAACGAAGGATAGCTCCTTGTTTAAATAAGGCACAAAACCGACAGCGAGGTACATCGTGGTCAGGGCCTAGGCAAGGAATACAGTACAAATAAAAATCTTTATGAGGCATTTGCTTTCCACAACAAATGCAATTATTTACTTTTACTGACATCGGTTTAGAGCAAGAAAAAGTTTCCCCAACGGGGTACTTAGCTTTTAGCACTTGCGAACTGCTTCTGCTTCAGACACCGTTCAGCAAGAAAGACTGATGTAATGGTGTCGGCTGCATGTTTTATACCCCTGACTACCTGACGTCATGGAAGAAAAGACAGCAATCGACGCAGGACCCAAAACTTTGTTAATCAGGCTGACTGAGGGCTACTGCAAGCAGATAACCCAAATGTGATGACTACAACAGTGAAACATGAAGAACATCTGCTTAATGCTTAAGATGTCTCATTCTGTCTACCTTAACTGCACACTTAACAGAGAGCTTAAGGGAATCACTACGAAGCATAAAAGCTAAGTATGAACTTAAAATAGCCACTAAAACCAAAAAACTGCAGATCTTACTTTAACAATGTCATGAAATTAAGAACTATCATCCAACAGTGTTCAGTGTGTTTGGAACTAGTCCACAATACTACTACACTGTCTGACCCAAAGGAAATGGCTAATAACCTAGCAAAGAAATTTAGTGCAAATTTTACTCCACCCACAGTTATAGCTATCCCTCAGGTTCCACAATCCTAGCCATCCCCTTTAATTACTATGAAACAAGTTCTTTCAGTCTTTTCAAAAACAATACGTCATCCATGGGCCCAGACAACATACCAGGCTGCCTGAATATCAGTGCCAAATATGGCTTTTCTGAATCCCTACTTAACCTCTTTAATCTAAGCCTCACCTCTGGTTACATTCCTGAAGCCTGGAAAACAGCCATTTTAATGCCATTAAGGGTGGCCCAATCATGAACCCTGGTAACTCCAGACCCATTTGTCTCACTAGCCTCACATGTATAGCAATGGAGTGTATTATCTTAGACTTTAATAATCATCAACTTGTTAATTCAATGAAATTAATTAATCATTAATTCATTAAAAATCCTTCACCATGGACCCTTCTTCAGGTTGGCTTCATCAAAGAAAGGTCCCGTCTCTTTAACGTCACTGTTTTCTTTGAAAAAGTAATTAAAGCATGGAGAGCGATTATGCAGTGCACATAGCATATCTAGACCTGCCCAAGGCCTTTGACACTATTCCCCATGGAAGCATTACTGATACACTTGTAAATCCAAATATAAATCCTTACATTGTGTGATGAATAGCTAACTAGTCGTCTGACAGAACCCATGTGGTTAAAGTAGCAGTTGACAATTCTGAAGGCAAAACAATTCAGAGTGGTGTACCACAGGGGCTCAGGTTTGGGCCCTCTCCTATTTAGCATATATTTCTCAGAACTTCAGGCCAGCACTTCTGGCTTATGGTTAACTACATTTGCAGATAACTGTAAACTGGGTGGTAGTCGACCCTCAACTGATTCAAAAATTGCTCAAAATATAGCTTAGAGCATGTAATAATTATTGTAATGACAGTATTCTCAAATTAAACATAAAAAATGTAGCATAGTTTATTTTGGAAAACAAAACAGTTTCACTTACCATACAGGAGATGCACCCCTCCAATCATACATGGTTGTAGGGGATCTGGGTACTCTTGTTGATAATTCCTTATCATTTGTTGGACGGCACTGTGGTGAAGTGGCAGCATTGTCGCCTCACAGCAAGAGGTTCTCTGATTCAATTCTCAGCTGGAGCGCCTTCTGTGTGGAGTCTGCAAGTCCTCCCTGCATTCATGTGGGTTTCCTCCCGCTTTATAAAGACGTGTCGAGCATTTTTCCCCGGGCCTCCTCAGAAAATTGTCCAAGTCGGACTTTCCCAGTTAACAAATATTAAATAAATAAAAACTTGGTCATCATGTCTCCACAGCAGTTCAGGAAGTCTTTTAGGTGTCCCATCTAATTTCCAAAGGCATCTCCACTAGATCCAAAGAAGTTTTAATTTCCTTTTACTCATATCTTATTAGACTTATTTAATATAATGCACCTTTTGGTAACTATTTATCCAAACATATACAACTTGACAGACTTCAGAGATTCATAACTGAAAACACCAGTGGCCTCAAAAATCTTTGTAATAAACAGAGACTAGCAGCCCTTTCTCTGTACTCAGTCTCTTACTGGTTCCTCCTTGTAGGTCTCTGTCTAGTCTTTCATGCCATGAAAGATCCAACCTTATTTCATCTCGTATTCCTTTACAGAGTTAATGCTACAACAATAATACTTGGTTAAAGGAACAAAACCTTCATCAGTAGATAAATAAGACACTTTGGCATGACATACTCGTATCTCAATTTATCTGTCATCTCTGGAACAAACTTCCACTACATGTCAAGCAGAATAACAGTTTTGCCACCTTCAAGGTAAACTAGGTAACTGGATGGACAGCCTCAAATTCTCTCCTGCTCCATCTTGCCTTGCCTTCCCTGATGCTAGAGGGAAACTTTGAAAAGGGTCTTTTGGCTAGTGATGAAATGGTTTGCAGACCAAATTGCCTAGTACTTACCTATGAACCTATAGCAAAATCGACCCATGGGAATCTAAAAAGTTTACTGTTCAATGTCAGAAGTTTAAACTCCATTCCCTCCATGCTCTCCTCACCCTGGAGAATGCAGACATCTTTGTAGTTACCTTAACAGGGTTTAAAGCCACAGAGAGTAGTCTGGCAGTCCATGGGTACAGTGTCTTCCACACATTTAGATTAGAAACTGCACACAGACTGGGACTAAATGTGGAGGATTTCAATCTACATCAATAATAAGTATACCCCTAGGTCGGTTGAAGAGGATGACATGTTAGAGATTCACCATGTACAGATTACATTGAACAAATTCCCACACCTTTTCCTAGCAAACTATAGGCCACCCTCTATCTCTCAGGAAACCCATAGTTCACACTTGGTCCTGGTGACACTCACCATTCAACCAAATTCAACTAAATACCCTACTCATGGGGGACTTTAACTATGTATACTGGGAATCCTACACAAACCCAAATTTACAGGCACAGAGATTCCAGGACTTAAACACACACACCCTAGGACCAAGGCAGTGCATACACCCTCTCTACAGGTGTAAATTTTGTTTGCACAAATTGGACCTGGTAATCATAAATATGGGAGAATGCGGCATCTCACCCATTGTCATGTCTTCTCTAGAAAGGTGTCAGATCACAAAAGTCTCCTCTGAAATAAAAATCAATTCTGCAACCCAGTAAACCTTATAACAGTTTAAAACTATTCCAAGCAAACTACTTTTTATTAAGTGATAACCTCTCAAAAGTCCAAGCCCCTCCAAACCTAGATAACACAGCACCCTATGCTGAATTGTTCACAAAAACTCTGTACAACCATGTTAGTGGTACACAGAAGCTGCTATAAGTACCAGAAGTAAGCCTGAAACAAACTCCAGAAACAAACCACCCTGGTAGAACACAAAATTGTGCTAAACTCATTATAAATGGAGCCATGTTCACTGATCTTGGAGGTATAGCAGATCTACTAGGTCAAATTCAGCTCCAAGTTTACCCTCAACTCACTCCCAGCCACCTCTCAGGAAATGCCATCTAACATAACCATTCCAAATATCAGTAGGGAGGTGGTCTTAGCTATGCTCTCTGTGGACTAGAACACAGCTTCTATGGGCTCCTTTATCCCAGGATGCCTTCTAAATAGCCTGAAATCTGACCTATCAAGGCTACTGGAGTCACTATTCAACTACAGCCTCTAAGCAGGCCTTGTGCCACACAAATGGAGAACTGCAACGGTCATCCGTCTGCACAAGGGCACACCAACGAATCCCATGAACTACAGACCCATTAACCTTACTAAACTCATATGCAATGCCATGGAAAGAATTACCATGGAAATCATTAACAATGAAATGGAAACACTTCAGACACTGGATCCCATCCCAGTCTGTTTTCGTCAAAGGCAGGCCATGCCTAGTAAACCTGATAGACTTATTTGAGAAGGTTACCAAGACAATGAAGGAGGGTAAAATGGTTCATACTATGTACCCTGAAAAACCAAGAACCAGTTCCTGAAATACAGACTAGAAGCATTTATTTTATATTAAAAACAAGGTACATTGTGGTTAAGTGCTTTCATCTGAAAATATTCTAAGAACTTCATCAGAACCATGTACATGCCAATTACAACCATTAATAAATAAATAAATGCATAATATCATTGCCTTAATGAAACCCTTTCTTAAAGCAAAACCATCTTAAAAATTACAAGTATCAAAAAACAACCAATAAAATAATGATAAAAATGAAATCATAATAAAATCAGTTTCCTCTACTATACAATAATAGATATTTAAAAAAATATATATAATTTATAATTTTAATTGCTTAAACCTTAGCACACTTTCAATGGATACAGTTTCATTCAGCACTGGAAATTTACAAGCACCCACAAAAAGTTGCCATTTTAACTCCTGCACTTCCAATTTCAGTTTCCAGGGTCCCCCTCTCGTATCCATATATACACAATCAAGTACATAAAATTTAAAATAGTGACCAGGGAGTTCATGCGTGCGCGCACACATGTTATATATATATATATTTATATATATATATATATATATATATATATATATATATATATAAAACCTGCGTGCACGCATTTATATTTATATATATATATATATATATATATATATATATATATATAAAACCTGCGTGCACACACACGTTATTTATATATATATATATATATATATATATATATATATATATATAAAAATAACACACCTGCCAAGACACACACGTTTTATATATATATATATATATATATATATATATATATGTGTGTGTGTGTATATGGGTCTACTATCATTGAACAAAAGTATGTTGCATCGAATGTGACTTAATCGAACTGAAATCCACGAATCTTCAATTAACTAAACCCACGGACTGCTGAAATCTTTCCCCTGCGAAAGGAACCACTTGGCCACCATGAAAATAAACCTAAACAGACAAAAATTAAACCCACCAACATGCAAGTCACACTTGCCAACCTCAGATAAGTCACATTCAATGTAACATATTTTAGTTCAATGAAAGTAGACCCATATATATATACATATATATATATATATATATATATATATATATACCTTTATACATACACACACACACATTCATAAATCCTGTGATGTCCCCATGCTCAGCCAGTAATCAAGAGCCTGTATTCTCACCACTGACATTGGACATAGATGTGAACTTGGAATACAAATAGATACACTCAGTATTTCCAGATGCAGACCTGACCGCATTGAGCACAATTTCCCATAAGAGCACACAGGGAACACACTCAGACCGGGGTCTGGCTTTCTCTGCATCTGTCTCCCTCCAGGTCCCCAATAAGACTCCCCACTGGTATGGCTGTAGGGTTAGATCCTTGACTGCAGTATCCAATCCAAGCAAAGTCCTCCAGCACCACCTCTGTAAGTCCAGTGCTTGGTGTCCCTGCTCCAAGTAGTTGACACATGCACACACGCACAAACACGCATGCGCACACACATGCACACACACAAACATGTACACACACGCATACACACATGCACACACACACACACTCACACACACACACGCACGCACACATACACACATGCACACCTACCTGGGAAAGGCTGGCACAGATTTACCCGCTGTATCCCCTTCTGCCCAGAGTACAAGTTTATCACCGCCACGAGACACTCCACAATCAGCTACTCTAAGGCCCTTAACACAGGGTGTCCAATCATACCATGTAATATTAATACTAATACAAATGATAGTATTTGACCAAGACAGCTAGACCTTCTGGAGTGGTCCACACAGTGTCACCAAATAAATATAAGCACTTTCAAAGGTTTAGTACTTTTGAAAAGGAGCAGACACAATAAAAGTTTGAACTATATTTAATAAATAATAAAAGATCAAAGAAATACTAACTATATATTTACAGTAAACCACAGAGTTCAAATCCCAGGAAGTATTAAAAACAACACTGATGGACAGGCTCAGACAAATAAAGAAAAACAATATCTACACTAAGCTTCACTACATTCCTGACTAAATCTAAGAGAATTACTATTCCCAAATAACTTACTTGATAGAGCAAGGCACAATGAAAAATGTGAGCAGTCTTTCTAGTCAGGTTCCCCAAAACAGCACACTCTCAGAAATTACGCCCTGCAAAATGATGACTTGCAGAATGACCTCATCTGGTCACCTGACTTCAGGTTCTCACAGCATATCGCTCCAAAGCTGAGACAGAATCCTGGCATAGACGGCTACAATACACATCAAAATGCTTATGGCAGTGCCAGGGGCTTTCCCTCTTTTTATTGAGCTAACAAACAAAGGCTTCTTCCAGATCCACCAAGTCCAGTCCTATTTCAGTACTGTGTTGTGATGTTTTAATGGTTTAACAGCTGATTTACATTTCCCTTATTTTTCTATAAGTAGGCTAGCTGGTTAACCTTTGCTGTCCCAGTGTCCTCTATTAAAATTTATACATTTAATTTAGTTACAATAATATATGTTCATTTCTTTTCATTCCAGCAGGATGCACTATTGATACATTTTAACACAAACAAACCTCACAAATACATTTTTCAGTACAAGCATCTGTACAAAATCAGTTTGATATACAAATGACATACAATTATTTACAAAATTCCAGCTAGCTGTACTGGCACAAGTTATACATATACTGCCCTCATTCTGGCATGGCTAGCAGTACCCCCTATCGCCACAAATCCGTTCTTTTAACATTCTTTCAGATTTTCCGATGTAGTATCCTTGGATTTGCAATTATAAGTTTTTTTCATTACTCAGTTCTTTCCCAGTTACACTAATCATGTCACCCTTAAAGGTATGTTTACAATGCTTGTAAACACCACATTTATATGTTCCATTTTTATGCCCTCTGTTATAACCATTATTTTTCTTGCAGCCTTCCAACATATTTTTAAAAATTCTATCTCTCCTACAGATAACACTGGGTTGAAGTCCAAAAATGGCACATACATGGTGGAATAATAATGAATGAAACTGTAGCCATTGAAAGTGTGCTAAGGCTGAAGCAATTAAAATGATAAATATGATTTTTTTAAGTATCTATTACTGTATAGTTGAAGAAACTGATTTTATGATTTTAGACGGTTTTACTTTAAGAAAGGTTTTCATTAAGGCAATGATGACATCATGCATTAATTGATATATAAATGGTTATAATTGGTGAGTACACGGTTCTGATGAAGTCCTTGTAATATTTTTGGAAGAAAGTGCTCAACTACAAAGTACCTTGTTTTTAATATAAAATAAACATGTGCTTCTAGTCCATATTTCAGGAACTGGTTCTTGTTATTTTTTTGTGTGGATTTACAATTCCATTGCTTGCATTTTTTTTGGTTCCTGGTTTCCATACTTTGTACCTTGAAATGGCTAAGGCTTTTGATACAACATCCTATTTAACATACTGGACAACCAGCTGGCTCACAAATAGAAGCCAAGAAGTTAGGATCACAGAGACCACCTCCCCAAAGAGGTAGGTCACTAGTGGAGTCCCTCAAGGCTCTGCACCGGATCTGCTTCATTTTAGCATCTACTTCTGTTAAGTCAAGGACCTCTGGTTGACCAAGTTTGTAGATGACTGCAAACTAGGGTAGTCACAGAATCCCTTCAAAATACTAAACTAACATCTTACAAGAAGGTCTAAAGCAAAGAAATCACTGGTGCCAAAGCCATGGCTTAAAACTCAGTGCCAAGAAATGCATAACAGTGCCTATTAGGAAGTCAGTCAGTCTGGCAAACTACCTCTTAGTATATCAAATAGTTAGGGATTTGGGGGCACATGTGGCTTTCAACCAATGTTTGTCTAAGACAGTAAGAAAGTCATTCTACATGGCTCAACTTATAAGTATGGGTATGGCATCTAGGTCTAGGGAGGTCATCGTGCCACTGAATTCGGTCCTCATCAGACCCATCATTGAGTCGAATGCTCCTTTGGCATGTTACTGGCCAGGCACATGCAACAAGTGGAACGCCCACAGAGGGTCCTCACAAGAAGACTACAGGACAAACACAATGTCCTATACAGATCGCCTCAAAGCCCTCTCTCTTATACTCTTGCTTTATATAGACTGCTGAGAGATGATCTATACCTGGTATAAAAGGCATCCCTGGATCTTGCTGTGAAGAACCTTATGCATTTCCACGTAATGAGCAACTTTAGAACTCCGAGATCTAAGGACCTAAACTTTGCTTAAGACATAAATAGGACATGCTGGAGGAAGGGGAATGCATCTCAAAGAATTCTCATTCTTTGACATAGATCTCCAAACCATGTAAAGCAGAGCCCTTCCTTAAACCAGTGCAAGTATCAACTGGACTAGTGGATGGGAAATCGAAAATTCACCCCAGGTCTGGTATCTATGTCTCTGATGGGCAGAAGCAACCATTAAAACATGCCCTAACTAACATGCACCGTTCAGAATAACCTCTAAGCCACAATAACTTGTGGGATACATTAGGGATGCATGGCTAGGCTTATAAAGACCCTAGTGGTTGTTAGCCTAAACATATGGACACAGAAACTTCCACTTATACATATGTTCTCCCATTACTCCTTTATAAATTGCCTTTCCATTCTCTTTTCTAATCTCTACTGATTGACTCTCATATTCACTATACAATATTTTATATGACATACTAAATATCCATTTTATTAGCAGCTTCTGTCCCAGCCATAACTAAAAATCTCTGCCACAGCACTCTGCTATCACTTTACCTATATTCTGTTATCAATCTATGTTATCAATCCTTGGTAGGTAAGGCAGTGTCAAACGTGCAGTCCAAACTTCTGCATGGCCTCATCACACACACTTAAGTTTCCCTCTGTAGTTACTTCCTCCCAATACCTTGGTAAATTTTACTTTGCTAATTTTCTACAGTAAATTCAAGCTCCTTCTTGCCTATTTTCAATATCCCTGAATGAAGTCACCCCTACTGGCAAAATGTATTTTTATCCATTTCTATTTTGGCTTAGTTCTTAAGATAACTTCTGACATTTCTACATGCAATATTCTGTGTGGTTATTGCTAGCCTCCTTAAGGATCTGCATAAAAATACCATTCTTTCCTGATTTCAAACTCCCTTCCTGTTTCATCATTATCCCTTTCCACTTGACTTATAACCTTCTGCTTTGTGTTATGTTTATGAGCCTTAACAGCACAACTCTACAGAATCCCTTCAAGTCAAGCTGTCCTAAACCACATTGGTCAAAGATGAAAATCAGCTTATCCCACTCTTGACTATTTTCTTCACAAATAAATTCCTTTTACTTTTTATTAATTATCCACAAAGTACAGTTGTGTAACCATAAATGTAGATGTTAGAGTGTATTCACTGTTGCAATCATCACACTTGGGTTATCTGCTTGCAGTAGCCCTCAGTCGGCCTGATTAACAAAGTCTAGGGTCCTGCGTCTGTTGCTGTCCCTTCTTCCATGACGTCAGGTCATTAGGGGTATAAAACACGCAGCCGACACCATTACATCAGGTTTTTTTTGCCCCAGATGTCAGGTGCCCCCCTAATGGGAAGCAATTAAATCTATAAGTATACAAGGTTATACCTCCAACAAAAAAGCAAACACACCAAAAACCTTTTGAGCATAGTAAAGGAGAGCAGAGGTATAGCCAAAAGTAGTAAGGGGGCTGGAGGGAGGGTAACCAGGACTGCAACAGTGAATACACTCGAACATCTACATTTATGGTAAGTGTACACAACTGTACTATGTTCTTCTTGTTTCACTATTGCAGTCATCACATTTGGGTAGATTCCCAAAGCTAAGGATGGGAGGAAGAATTTAGATAGCATTAGGACCAGCTATAAGGCCCTGCAAGACTGCAGTGGCAAAGCCAGCTCTGGATTTAGAGAAAATTGGCAGATGGTAATTCTTGGTGAAAGTATGTACAGAACTCCAGGTAGCAGCTTCTAGGATGTCCCCGGTAGGGAAGCCTCTGAGAAAGGCTGTAGAGGTAGATGCAGCCCTGGTTGAGTGGGATCTGATCCCCTGTGGGACAGGTTTTCTATGGTGCTTGTAGCAGAAATGACTGCAATGGCCTATCCATTTGGAAATGGTTTGCTTTGAAATAGCCTTCCCTAGTCCTGTCCAAGTAGAATCTAAGTTGTATGTGCACATCTAAGGAGTGCAGTATCCGTTCCCCTTTGTTCTGTGGATTAGGAAAGAAGGTTGGCAAATGAATGGACTGATTAAGGGACACACTCATAGCTCTCAACCTTCCATCTCCAAAATGAGGAACACTAGCCCCCATAATGTGGAACAAATGGGCAAAATGTGGAACACGTACTAATGGCTTACTAAGAACTTCAGGTAGGAAGGTCATAGGATGGTTAAAATATGCTGGTTTTACTTATAAAGAAGATCTTTTAAAAAATTAATATTATTTCTATTTACCATGGATTTCACTTAAAAATTCCCAACACTAAATGTGTTACAGACCCTTTCAATGTGGAATTTTGTGGAACTTCGAGGAACATGAACTTTTTAAGACCCCAAATGAGTTACATTTTTTGTAATAAGGTACACTTGAGAGGCATGGCCACACTGAATACCACCTTGGGCATGAAGGAGGGATAGGTCCTGGGGGAACACCCTGTCCGCATGAAAGACGATGAAAGGCTCCACTGCCATAAGGGCCTGTAATCCAGATACCATTCTTGCTGAAGTGATTGCTAAAAGGAAAGCTGTTTTCCAAGAAAAGAAATTTACGTCTGCAGTAGCAGCTGGCTCGAAGGGAGGAAAGGTGAGTTTCTCCGATACAAAGTTAAGGTCCCAGGCTGGAGTTGGAGCTCTCCTGGGTGGTCATAAATTTTTGGCTCCTCTGAGGACCTGCTTGAGCAGAGGATGAGAGAAGAGGGGAGGTTCTGTGTTATAATGAGCTGAAATGTCTGAGGCGTGAATTTTGATGGAGGAGAAAGACAGGCCCTTGTGAAGCATCTCAGTTAAGTATTGTAAAATCTGAGGTAAATTGGGCACTGCTGTGCTCATCCCTTGGGATTGGTTCCAGGCACAGAATCTTTTCCATTTTTCAGCATAAGATTTTCTAGTACTAGGCCTCCTTGCCTCTAAAATGATATCCATCACTGGTTTACTGAGGGATGGTAAAGGAGAGATTAGATAATTAGCCAAGCTGCTAGGTTCAGTGTTTGAAGTTGAGGGTGCAGAATCTGGTTCTCCTCCTGAGACAATAGGGTAGGAGTCAGAGGCAGGTGCCATGGGGCCAACAGTGCCACACTGCGCAAGGTGGGGTACACCAGTGTTGGCGTGGCCAATCTGGTGTAATCAAAATCGTCCTTGGTTTGTCTTACTTGATCTTTAGTAGTACTTTGCAGAGGAGGAAAGGCATAAACTGAAAGTTTTTTCCAGCTGAAGGACACAGCATTCACTTTCCAAGCTTGTTTGTGGGGATCCTTGTGCAGAATTTGTTCAATTGATAGTTCTGGGGGGAAGCAAACAGGTCTATATCTGGGCTCCCCATTTGCTTGTCAACATGCTGAAAATCCTTTGTTCCAGTTTCCACTCGTGTGGGTCCATGAGGTTTCTGCTTAGTTCATCTACCAGTGTATTTAGTTTCCTGGCAAGAACTGAGCTTGTAGATGCACTTGGTAGCTCAGGGCTGTGTTCCACAATGCCATGGCTAGTCTGCAGAGGGGGTAAAAATGTGTATGCCCCTGCTCATTTGTGTACCACCTAACAGTGGTGTTGTCCGTCTTTACCATTAATTGTCCTGGAAGAATTTGGCCCTTGAAGGCTGTCAGAGCATTCTGTACAGCTAACATTTTTTTTGACTGATATGCAGGTGTATTTGACTTGGGTTCCATTTGCCCTGAATGCACCTCCCTGCCAGGTGAGCCCCCCCCCCATGCATAGTCTGATGCGTCTGTTAGGATTTGGGTGGCAGGGGGCAGTGTGAATGGTAGTCCCTTGTTTTGTTGGCAGGCCTCTGCCCACCAAATGAACTCTAGGCGTAGGCAAGGTATGATAGGAATTATTGCTTGCAGATCCTGAGAATGTTAACACCATAGGCTTTTTAGATATCATTGCAGTTTCCTCATATGCAGTCTTGCATATTGAATTAGAAGAATGCAGGAGGCCATGAACCCCAAGGCTTGTAGTATTTGCCTTGCAGATAGCAGGGTTTTTGTGGCCACTTGTTTGAAGTAGGTTGTCAAATGAATGTGTTTCTCTGGCGTGAGGAAAGCCATCTGGGAAGTTGTATTCAAGCTTGCTCCCAGGAACATAATTTGTCGACAGGGTACCAGGTGCGATTTCTTTACTGTAGCACGGATTGGGTGATATATTTGGCCACATGTACATGCAGGGCATTCTATATTGGACAAACATCCAGACAATTTAGAATTTGGAATTCCGAACATTTGGGGGATATAATGAATGCCAGGTCTACCAACGCTTTATATAGACACAGCTTGATACACAAAACTGCTGAGTTTTCTTTTACAGTTATTGACAACATTTCTGGTAACAAACTTTTAAAGAATGGATGGCACAAATTATTGGACCACAAAGAGAAGAAATGGATTGTTAAACTAGGTGGTTTATTTCCACCTGGTCTAAATGACAAACTGTAATGTTCAGAGTCTTACAAACATATAATATTTAGATAGTTCATATCTTTTTTGCTCCTTTTATGAATCACAGGGCTTAGTCACTACAGAATAAAACAGAATGCAATTAAATAATATAACATATATTGTTTGACTCAAATATTAAAATACATAGTTATATATTATTATATACTTCATCTCATATGGAATTGTATATGTTTTTTTATATATTATCAAGTTTAATTTTTCTTTCTGGAATTGTCGTATTGTAGACAGGAAATGATGTCATACTTCCTCACTTCAAGTCTCAATAAATGTGGGTAACAGCATTCTAATTATTGAACCACTGAAGAAAGCATATTGCTGAAACCGGTCTGGATTAATAAAGGATTTACTGCTACCACTATTCAGGGTGCTGGACTTTTTCTTTGCGTTTTGTGATTTCTTTTCGTTTATGGTGTACCCCACACAAGTTATCACCCTTTGTACAAAAGCCAGATGATTCAAAAGTATGTCCTGGCTTTCTGCCTGAATTAGACAATCGTCCAGGTATGGGTATATTTAAATATTTCTTTGCCTGCAAAATACAATAACTGGAGCTAAGCACTTTGTGAATACCCTGGGCGCAGTAGATAAGCCAAAGGGCAGTGCAGAGAACTGATAGTGCGTGTAGCCTGTTTTGAAGCGTAGGTATCTTCTGCAAGAGTCCCTGATTGGGATGTGCAGGTATGCTTCCATTAAATCTAGTGTTGGCAACCAGGCATCTTTGCCTAGCATAGGGAGCAACTGGTAAAGAGTCAGCATCTTGAATTTTGGAATCACCAAAAAGGTGTTTAGAGTAGACAGGTCCAGGATAGGTTGCCATGAATTGTCTTTTCTGGGTACCAGAAAAAGTCTCGATTAGAAACCTAGTCCCTTTTCCTCTTCTGGTACCAACTGAGTAGCCCCCATGCTTAAGAGAGAAAGTTCTTGCTTTGGGGCCTCTGTCCACTGATTTGGGGGTAGATCTGGCCACCCGCTTGGTGTTGGTAATGTGTGGAAATGAAATCTGTATTCCTGGGACACTATATTTAAAACCCATTTGCCCTGGGTAATGAGTTCCCAGATCTTTGCATGAAGAGCAATCTTTCCCCCCAAAGGGGCAGTCAGTTGAGAAGTGCTTGGAAGTTTTAAAAAGTCACTGAGACAGTTTGCCATACGAGGGAGTTTTATTACTCCCAGATTTGGAAGTGAAGGCCCCCCACTTCTTAGTCCTGTGCGTACCCTGGGACTGAAGCCTGGGAGCTCTATCCGGGTTTGGACTGAAGGTCTGGAAGAGGCAGGAAAGGACCAATTCTTGGAAGGCCAATGCCTACTAAACCTTGGGAGGTTGTACTTGCAAAAAATCTTTAACAGTTTGCATAGATTTAGCTTTTTCCTCCATCTTTTTAAGAACTTATTCTGCCTTGTTGCCAAACAGGTGGTCCTGGTTTAAGGGAGCATGCAGTAATTTCGCTTTAATATGATCTGGTAGGGATTGCTCCTTAAGCCAAGCATGCCTTCTAAGTACAGACCCAGTCACAGCAGCCTTGCCTCTAGTGAATCAAAACCACATTGCACAGTATGTTTTCCAACTTGTTCAGCAGAATGCAGTAAATCCTGTAAATCCTTATTTTCAGCACAATCAGGAATCAACATCATTTTCTGTTTAAGCAATCCAATAAGATGCTGCTGATACTTTAACATATGAAACTGGCAGTTTAAGGCCCTAATGGCCAAAGTTGCAGAAGTGTATACCTTCTTACCCCATCTATCCAGCTCCCTGGAGTCTCTATCAGAGGGGTAGGATTTTTGGCAGTAGCAGCTTTAATGCCCTTGGGTCCCTGGGAAATGGTCTCAGGATCCGCAGTAGGATTTTTAAAAAGGAACTTGAGAGAGTCAGGGATCCTGTAATATCTATCAGGTTTTCTGGGAGCAGGAGGTAAAGAGCCAGGGGCCAAGCTAGATTCTTAAAAGGCATCATCAACAATGCCTAGTACAGGAGGTATGGCTAAAGACCTGTGCTGGGGCAGGAGTAAGAAATCCCTAAGCCTCTTTTTAGAATCAGTGAAATCGTGACTTTCCCAACGAAAATGCTCCCTGAGAGTATGCAAGGTTTCATCAAAAGAGAAATCCTCTCGGGGCAGAGGGAAGAGAGTCCTCAGTATCAGAATCCTCATAAGTAGATAAGGGTAAATCCTGGTCATCAGAGGAAACAGAAAATTCAGAATCCTGGTCAGAAGCATCATAAGCAAACCCTGACCTGTGTCTCTTAGAAGGGAAAGGCTGGCTTCCCCCTGATTAAAGTAATAAGGTCTTCAGTCATTCTTATTTGTTTTTTAGGTATAGAGGCCTGACTATGTGGTCTGGGCATCAGTTTTCTAGGCATGGTTCGAGTTTTTGGCCTTGAAGAAGAAGATGGCGTCGGTTTAATACGCAAGTCAGTACGCCTGAATACACCCTCAGAAGCCGGTGCCTGCACAGTGGCTCTGGACCCATCCAAGGTAGAGACATCCGCAGGTTCCACAGTTGAAGCATCTCGCTGCATACCGGACTCCGAATGGGTCTCAGTAGAGGCCTGCGAATGTGAAGTAGCGGGTATCAGGGGCTGCAAAAGCACCTCACTGAGTAGGCGGCCTGTCACGGTCTTATCTTTGCATTTTTTCAGAATGTCGGTAGTAGGATGGCTTACCGAAGACATATCAGATTAACTGAACTGAGCACCAAAATATTTATTAGCGAAAATATACAGACGACGGATAGTTCGTGATTTAAATAAGGCACAAAACCGACTGCGAGGTACGTCATGGTCAGGGCCTAGGCAAGGAATACAGTACAAATGAATATCTTTATGAGGTATTTGCTTTCCACAAGTAATACAATTACTTACTTTTACTGACATTGGTTTAGAGCAAGAAAAAGTTTCCCCAATGGGGTACTTAGCTTTTAGTTGAAGACTTTGGTTCTGAAACTCGAAAACAAAAATTTCAGGAGTCTGCCGACTGGCACTTGCGAACTGCTTCTGGCACTACATGGCAAGAAAGACTGATGTAATGGCATCGGCTGCATGTTTTATACCCCTAACGACCTGATGTCTCAAAAGGGACAGCAACCGACGCAGGACCCAAGACTTCGTTATTCAGGCCGACTGAGGGCTACTGCAAGCAGATAACCCCAAATGTGATGACTGCAACAGTGAAACATGAAGAACATCCACTTACACATATAACAATGCAAAAAACAACCACAACACATAACACACACATACCGGTGTCTCAACAAATAAGACCATGCAGCATTACACCACAGAACCTAATGTATTGGTCATAGTTGACACCATTGTGAGACGCACACATTCCCCACCAGGCTGGATAAGGAGTGTGTTATGGTTAACTGCCTGTCAGGTGCCAGGATCTGTCAAGTCACTCGACCACAGGTACTGGTATGACTCTGTCATAGTCCATGTGGGGGTGAATGACTTGAAATGTACCTCACTGGACTATATAGAGAGAGACATGACTGAGCTCAAAGATTGCGTATCACAGGCAGGTATAAACCCAGCCTTAAGCAGCATTCTACCTTCTCAAAGGATGATGCCAAAATACAAACAAAAAATGATTGATTGGCTTAGCTTCTGGTGTCAGGCTTAGGGGATCCAATATCTGCCAGCCTGGGAAGACATGGTCGACAGAACATACTGCTTTGCCAGCACCAGTCTCCTCTAGGCTTTTGGATACTGGCAAAGGCATTAGCCTCTCCTATGCTGCCTTTTTTATGAAGTGTCAAAATAACCAACCTCCCAACATAACAAAAGCCTTTCTAGACAAACTCAAGGTACTGCTGCTTAATGCTAGGAGTCTAAACAATAAACTGCATTCGCTGGAAGCACTCCTCACTTTGGAAGATCCTGACATCTGTGCAGTCACCAAGACATGATTCAAAGGCATGGAAAACGCCCCAGCCACACAGGGGTACAATGCCTTCCATATGTTCAGACAAACTGAGTGTGAAAGAACCAAAAAAGGAGGGATATCCATTTTTATTAAGGATAAGTATACCTCATAACTGGTCAAACAGTTTGACTCGAGTTACTCCATGTCCAATTAACTATAGCAAAGCCCCTTACCACATGACAGCTATAGGCCCCCCACCATGAAACAGGAAAAGCATACTGCATATCTGGACTTATTGGAGTCACTTGCCATACAGTCCAACATCTTACTCATGTGCGATTTTAATCATCCTACCATCAAATGGGAAATGTACACGACCACAAACATGTTAGCTCAATGATTCTTAGACACTGTGTATACAAATGCTCAGGGACAGCTAGTCAGTGCACCCACAAGAGGCTCAAATGTCCTGGACATAATACTCACTAACATGGGCCAGAATTGCACCCCCCATGTGTGATGTCCTCCCTGGTAAGATCGGACCTTGAATCAGTCTCATTCGATTAGACCAGATACACCATCTACCTCAAAAATGCTTAAGACGTTTTCTAAGACAAATAACCTACTAAATGATGGTATAAGAAGTTTCAAAGCCCGATTGAATGTAGATAACACAGACTGCTATGCAGAGGTGTACACCAATGGTCCTGTATAACCACTTAAGCAGTTGTATACAATCGGTTGTACCTGGCTGGATAAAAAACAGGTCTTGCTGAAAAAACAAGCCACCCTGGTGGACCCCTAGTTTAAACAGGCTATACAACGAGTGAAAGAAACTGATGCCCAAGAACAAGAGGGAACTGGCTCAGCAGAGGAAGAAATCCCTCTATGGCTTAAACAAATTAGAGATCTTGTCAAGTCCTCCAACTCTAACTACAAAGCAAAAATATCCTCTCTAGATAAGTGTAATCACAAGGTATTCTTTAACTATGTCCAAAATCTAAAATGGAATACCCAGCTATGTGCTGAACTGGTTGTGGATGGCAACACCTATACTCAAGTGGAGGTAAGATCCAACCGGTTACCTGACAGATGTGGAGAAGACTTCACCACCTTCCTCCTCCATTCTACACAGGGTGGGAGGTTGACATAATGGTTAAGGTGTTTACCACCTTACAGACACAAAGTGCCGGGTTTGATTCTCACATGAGGTAATTGGCTAAAGCTTAAAATGGCCCACAAGGGCAGTTAGCCTATTACTATCCATGAACTTATCCCCCAAAGTATACCTGCCACCATTCCTCAGCCTATTATCTCACGAGATCAGGTCATCTTGGTGCACTCTGTAGCCAAAAACACAGCATCAATGGGACTAGACAACATCCCAGGTTGCCTTTTAAATAAAGTACAGTAGTGTACACTTGCCATAAATGTAGATGCTCCAGTGTATTCACTGCTGCAGTCATTACATTTGGGTAATCCTGCTGGCAGGTTGCCCTCAGCCGGCCTGAATTCCAAAGTCTTGGGTCCTGCGTCGGCGGCTGTCGTCCCTTCCCTGACGTCAGGGGTATAAAAGAAGCAGCCAACGCCATTTTCCTCAGTTTTTCTTGCCCCAGATGTCAGATGCCCCCAAAAAGGGTAGCCAAAGTTTATATATATTTTAATATATATATATATATATATATATATATATATACATATTCAGAAAAACATCAATATAAATTTTACCTTCATCTAAAAGCAAATACACCACATAGATAGTATAAATCAGAGAAGGAAAGATGAGATCCAAAAGAAAAAGGGAGGAAGGCGGGTGGGTAACCTGGACTGCAACAGTTAATACACTCAAACATGTACATTTATGGTAAGTGTACACAACTGTACTATGTTCTTCATGTTACACTGTTACAGTCATTACATTTGGGTAGAGTCCCAAAGCTATGGTTGGGGAGGCTGGAACTAGACAGCAGTAGGAGCGGCTATGAAGCCCTGCAGAACTGCAGTGGCAAAGCCTGCCTTGGATTTAGAGTGGAGTGGCAGATGGCAATGCTTTGTAAAGGTGTGCACTCAACTCCAAGTAGCCGCCTCTAAAATGTCTCTGGTTGGTACTCCTCTGAGAAAGGCTGCCGAGGTGGCTGCAGCACTGGTTTGCCATGGTGTAAGTAGCAGAAATGAATGCAGTGGCCTAACCACTTAGAAATAGTCTGCTTTGAGATGGGCTTTCCTTGTGATCCTGCAGCATATGCCACTAGTAATTGCTCTGTCTTCCTGAAAGCTTTGGTTCTGTCCAAGTAGAATCTAAGTTGTCTGTGTATGTCCAAAGAATGCAGAATTCTCTCCCCCTTGTTCTGTGGATTTGGGTAAAAGGTTGGCAGATGGATGGCTTGGTTAAGAGCCACACTGGACACTGATTTAGGCATAAATGTTGGGTTTGTCCTCAGGGAGACCCTGTCTGGATGAAAAATGATGAAAGGTTCCACAGCCATGAGCGCCTGTAGCTCTGAAACTCATCTTGCAGAAGTAATTGCTAAGAGCAGAGCTGTTATCCAAGATAGAAACTTCATATCAGCAGTAGCAGGTGGCTCAAATGGAGGCAGGGTGAGCTTTTTCAAGACCTAGTTGAGGTCACATGCAGGTATTGGTAGTCTCCTTGGGGGCCTTAAATTTTTGGCTCCTCTGAGGTACTGCCTTAATAAATGGTGAGAAAAAAGTGGTGGATCTGTATTGTAATGAGCCGAAATGGCAGAGGCATGAATTTTAATTGATGAAAAAGATAGGCCTTTGTCCAACATCTCAGTCAAGTACTGCAAAATCTGAGGAATATTTGGTACCGCTGTATCAGTTCCTTGTGCCTGGTTCCAGGCACAGAATCTCTTCTATTTTCCAGTGTAAGACTTTCTAGTACTAGGCCTTCTGGCTTCCAGAATGACATCCATCACAGCTTTACTGAGAGGTGTTTTTTGTATGACTACATTATCTGCCATGCTGCCAAGTTTAATGTCCTGAGGTGGCTGTGCATGATCCGATTGTTTAGCTGGGACAGTAGTCTAGGTATTTGAGGTAAGGTCCAAGCTGGGTATACAGATAAGTTTCTTAGTATTGGATACCAGTACTGGCGTGGCCAGTCTGGGGCAATCAGTATCATCTTTGGCTTCTCCTGTCTGACCTTTAGGAGCACCTTGGGGAGGAGAGGCAGTGGAGGAAAAGCATATACTGATAGATTATTCCAGCTGAAAGAAAGGGCATCCACTTTCCATGCTCGTCTGTGATAAGTCCTTGTGCAGAATCTTTTTAGTTGGTAATTGAGAGGGGAGAAAAATAGATCTATGTACAAGCATTCCCATTTCCTTGTTATCATGCTGAAGACTTGTGGATCCAGCTTCCACTCGTGGGGATCCATGAGGTTCCTGCTTAGTTCGTCTGGCAGAGTATTTTAACTTCCTAGCAGGAATTGTGCCTGCAGATGTACTTGGTAAGTCAAAGCTGTGTCCCAACAAGGTCATGGCTAGTCTGCAAAGGGGGTAAGAATGAGTGCCCCCCTGCTTGTTTATATACCACATGACCATGTGGTGTTGTCTGTCTATCAGTAGCTGCCCCAGATGAAGTAGGTCCTTGAAGGCCGTCAGGGCATTTTGAACAGCTAACATCTCTTTTTTGATTGATATGTAGATGCATTTGGTTTGAGGACCATGTGTCCTGAATGCATCTTCCTGCCATGTGGGCTCCCCAGGCATAGTCTGATGCATCCGTTGCTAGTGTCTGCCTGGCTGGAGGTAATGTGAATGGCTGTCCCTTGTTCTGGTGACAAGCCTTTGCCCACCATTGAAACCCCTGTTGCAGGCAGGGAATGAGAGTAATGACTGTTTCCAGGCTGTGGCAATGTTGAGTCCAAACACTTTTTAGGTACCATTGAAGTTTCCTCATATGCAGTCTTGCATATGGAATTAGTAGGATGCAGGATGCCATGAAGCCCAAAGCCTGCAGAATTTTCTTGCAGATAACTGGGCCTTTGTTGCCAACATTTTGAAATAGGAAGTCAGTTGCCTTTGTTTGTCTGGCATGAGATAAGCCATCTGGGCAGCTGTATTCAAGCTTGCACCCAGGAATATTATCTCTTGAGAGGGTACTAGTTTGTCCTTGTTCTCTGCTTGAATGAGACAGTCATCCAAGTAAGAATATATTTGTATTCCTCTTTGTCTGCAGAATGCAATTACTGGCGTCAGGCACTTTGTAAAGACCCTGGGCGCAGTAGATAAGCCAAAGGGCAGTGCAGAGAACTGGTAATGCATTGAACCAGCCTTGAATCTTAGGTATCTTCTGCATGCTTGTCTGATTGGAACATGCAGGTATGCCTCTTTTAGGTCTAAAGTCACAAGCCAAGCATTCTTGCACAGCATGGGCAGAAGCTGCTGCAAAGTCAACATTTTTAATTTTGGAATATCCAGGAAAGTGTTCAGAATAGATGTCTAGTATCAGCCTCCAAGCCTTGTCCTTTCTGGGTATCAAGAACAGTCTTGAGTAAAATCCTTGTCCCTGCTCTTGTTCAAGTACTTTTTGAATGGCCCCCATGTCCATGGGGAATGAGACTTGTTTTTGTGCCTCTGCCCATTGATTTTTTGGCAGATCTGGCCAGGCGTTTGCCTTTGGCAGACTATGGAAATTGAACTTGTAGCCTTGTGACGCTATGTTTAGAACCAACTTGTCCTGGGTTATGATGTGCCAATTTTGAACAAAAAGTGCTAAATTTTCTCCTAAGGGTGCTGCCAGAGATAAGTGCTTGGTGCAGGCAGGGGAAAGTAATTGGGACTGTTTTCTGTACGTTTGTGATCTATCTTCTCCAGCTTTGGAGGTAGAAGCACCCCATTGCCTGGGCCTATAAGAACCTTGCGCCTGGGATCTGCCCCCTTTGAGGTCTGTCTGACACAGGAAAGGACCAATTTTTTGTAGGCCAGTGTCTACTAAACCTTGATGGCTGTACTTGTAAAAATTCTTTGACAGTTTGCATAGATTTAGCTTTGTCCTCCATTTTCTTTAACATCTCTGCCTTAACACCAAATAAAGTATCATGCTGTAAAGGAGCATCTAGTAATTTAACATTAATATGATCCAGCAGATTTTGTTCCTTTTACCAAGCATGCCTCCTAATTACAGAACCCATAACTGCGGCCCTGCAGGAGGCCTCCAAAGAATCAAAACCACATTGCAAAGTACGTTTTCCAACTTGTTCTGCTGCATACAATAAATCCTGCATTTCCTTGTTTTCTGCACATTCAGAATTTAACATTTTCTGTTTAAGCAATCCCATGACATGTTGCTGATACTTAAGCATATGAAATTGACAGTTTAAGGCCCTTACAGCCAAAGTTGCAGATGTGTAAACCTTTTTTCCCTATCTATCCAGTGCCCTTGAATCTTTGTCAGAGGTGGTTGGGTTTTTTGCAGTGGAAGCTTTAACTCCCTTTGGGCCCTATGAAATAGTTTCTGGGTCAGCAGCAGGGTTTTTAAAAAGAAATTTGTGAGAGTCAGGAACCCTGTAATATCTGTCAGGCTTAACAGGAGCTGGGAGTAAGGAGTCAGGGGTCAGACTACACTCCAAAAACACATCTACAATGTCTAACACAGGTGGAATGGCTAGAGGCCTGTGCTGAGGTAGTAAAAGAAAATCCCTGAGCCTCTTTTTAGATTCTGAAAAATCTTGGCTCTACCAGTGGAAATGCTCCCTCATGGTTTCCCCAAAGGAATAGTCCTCAGGAGGAGATGCTGAAGGTATAGATTCTTCAGCATCAGAATCCTCATGGGGGGAAGAGAATATTCCTGATCAGAAGAGGAATCAGAAGAAATAGAAACCTGATCTGAAGACTCATAGTCAGTGTCTTGCCTAGGCCTCTTATCAGGAGGGGGATGGGAACCCCTGATCAAGGTAATCAAGTCTTCGGCCATTTTGGGCATAGAGGCCTGTCCACGTGGCTCTTGAGTTTATTTCCTTGCTTTAGAAGGTGCTTTAGTCTTTTCCTTTGAACCTGAAGTCGTTTTAATGTAAAGATGTTTAGGTCTGAATACACCCTCAGAAGCTGGTACCTGCTCAGCGGCTCCGGACCCATCTGAGGGATTAGCGTCCGAGGCTCCAATACTTTGAGTATCCAGCGGCATGGCCGACTCCACGTGGGAGTCGGTAGCAGCCTGTGACTCTAAAGTAGTGGGTGTCAGGGGCTGCAAAAGTGCCTCACTGAGAACTGGCTTAGGAGAAGCTTTGTCGTCGGTTTTGGGCCGCGGTTGTTTTACTCTATCCTTTTCTTTGCTTTTTTGTAAGCTCCGGTAGTGGGATGGCTATCAGACAACATTTCAGGATAATTAAACTGGCGTCCAAAAAAGTTTAAAGCAAAATCATACCGACACTTAATAGTGCATTGGTTAGATCTAGCACAAAACAGACAACAAGTAAAATACAGTTGTGTACACTTACCATAAATGTAGATGTTAGAGCGTCTTCACTGTTGCAGTCATCACTGTAGGGTTCTTCCTGCCGGCAGGCAGCCCTCGGTCGGCCAGAATCCCAAAGTCTGGGTGCGGCGTCAGCTGTGTACTCACCCTCCCTGATGTCAGAGCGCCAGGGGTACAAAGCTCCCAGCCGACGCCATGTTCTCCAGTTTTTCTTGCCCCAGATGTCAGGTGCCCAAAAATGAAGGCTAAAAGTAAAACAAAAATGTCACACACGAGGGTGGCTTAATGGCTAATGTGAAAAAATTGGAGGATCTGTATTATAATGTGCAGAGATAGCTGAGGCATGTATTTTTATGGAGGAAAAAGATAAACCCTTATGCAACATATCTGTAAGGTAATGTAGAATCAATGGAATATTTGGAATGTGAGGATCTGATTCCTGAGCATGCATCCAGGTGCAAAATGTCTTCCATTTACCTTCATAAGATTTCCTAGTGGTAGGCCATCTAGCTTCTAGGATAACATCCATGACCTGTTTGGCAAGGGCAGGATTAATCATAGGCCCTGAATACGCCAGGCTGCCAGGCTGAGAGTTTTGATATGAGAGTGCAGGACCTGGCCCTGATGTTGAGACAAAAGATTTGGAATCTGAGGTAGAATCCAAGGAGGTTCCTGGGATAGATTTATCAGTGTTGAGTACCAAAATTGTTGAGGCCAATTCGGGGCTAGTAAGATAAGCTTTGGTTTGTCCAGTTTTATTTTTAATAACACCCTTGGTAGAAGAGGTAGTGGTGGAAAGGCATACCCCGAGAGGTTCCTCCAACTGAATGAGAAAGCATCCACTTTCCATGGTAGCTTGTGATATGTCCTTGTGCAAAAAGTCTGTAACTGGTAGTTGTGGGGAGATGCAAATAGATCCATGTCCGGGCAGCCCCAGGCTTCTGTAATCATCTTGAATATTTGGGTGTCCAGCATCCACTCGTGTGGGTCTGATAGGTTCCTGCTCAGGCTGTCTGCCAGAGCGTTTTGTTTCCCTGGCAGGAATTGAGCTTGTAGGTCCAATTTGCAAGCTAGTGCTGTGTTCCATAGAGTCATGGCTAGTCTGCAAAGGGGGTAGGAGTGTGAACCCCCTTGCTTGTTTATGTACCACATAACTGTGGTGTTGTCTGTCCGTATCAGAAGCTGCCCTGGCTGTAAAAGATCCCTGAAAGCCAAGAGTGCATTCTGCACAGCTAACATCTCTTTTAAATTGATATGTAGATGCTTCTGATCCCCTCTCCAAAAACCTTGCAGGCCTTTCCCCTGCAAGTGGGCTCCCCATGCATAATCCGAGGCGTCCGTGGTTGTCACTTGGTAGGCTGGAGGTAGACTGAAGGCTTTCCCTTTGTTTTGAAGACATGCCATGGCCCACCAATGGAATTCCTTTTGCAGGCAAGGCAAGACAGCAATCACTGTTTCCAGACTGTGACAATGCTGGGACCATACGCTTTTTAGGTACCATTGTATCTTCCTCATATGCAGTCTTGCATATGGTACGAGTAGGATGCAGGAAGCCATGTAACCCAAAGTCTGCAGGAATTTCCTTGCAGTTAGCGGAGACATTAACGCCAGGCTTTTGAAAGTTGAAGCCAGCTGTAGTTGTTTTTCTGATGTCAGGAATGCCATCTGGGTTGTTGTGTCTAAAAGAGCACCCAGGAAAGTTATCTGTTGAGTGGGTGTCAAATTTGACTTTTTTACGTTCACAGTGAATCCCAAGTACTTGAGTAGATTCTGAACAAATTCCAGGTGCTGGAGTAAAATGCCCTTGCTGTCTGCTTGAATAAGGCAGTCGTCCAGATAAGGGTAAATTTGAATTCCCTTGAGTCTGCAGTAAGCTACTACTGCTGCCAGGCACTTGGTAAAGACCCTGGGCGCAGTAGACAAGCCAAAGGGCAACGCAGAGAATTGGTAATGTTTCGGGCCTGCCTTGAACCTGAGGTATCTTCTGCACTCCTGTCTGATAGGAATGTGTAGGTAAGCCTCCTTTAAATCCAATGTCACCATCCATGCATTTTTGCTCAACATTGGCAGGAGCTGCTACAGAGTAAGCATCTTGAACTTTGGTATATCCAGGAAAGTGTTTAAGACTGACAGATCCAGGATGCGTCTCCAAGTATTTTGCTTTCTGGGAACTAGAAAGAGTCTTGAATAAAAGCCTTGTCCCGTCTCTGAATTTGGAACCAGTTCTATGGCCCTCATAGCCATGAGGGACATCACCTATTTTAATGCCTCTGCCCATTGAGTTTTTGGTAGGTCTGGCCATCCGTTTGGTTTTGGTAAGGTGTGAAAGTGGAATTTGTAACCTCTTAAAACTACATCCAGAACCCACTTGCTTTGGGTTATGCAAGTCCAATTTCGGTGAGAGAGAGAAAGTTTTCTTCCCAGAGGAGCTTCCAGGAGAGAGGTTCCTGGAGCCACGCAGGGGGAGTCATTGAGCCCGTTTCCTGTAAGGTTGAGACCTATCTTCTCCACCCCTGGGGGTGGAAGCACTCCACTGTCTAGGTATACAAGAGGTCTGTGCTTGGGCCCTCACTCTGGGGCACCTATATCTACCCCTTTGTGGCCCGTCTGAGCTGGGAAAGGACCAATTTTTAGCTGGACAATTTCTGCTAAATCTAGGAGGCTGAACTTGTAAGAAATCCTTAACTGTTTGCATGGATTTTGCCTTATCCTCCATTTTCTTTATAAACTCTTCAACCTTAGACCCAAACAAAACATTATGTTGAACAGGAGCATCCAGTAAGTTTGCTTTCACTTGATCAGGCAGCCGCCCTGCAAGAGACCTCCAAAGCATCAAAACCACAGTGTAAGTTATGTTTTCTCACCTACTCAGTAGCATGCATCAAATCATGTAATTCCTTATTGTCTGCACATGCAGAAATGGTACCCAGTTTTTCTTTCATAACAGACAAAAGGTATTGCTGATATTTCAACATATGAAATTGACAATTTAAAGCCCTAATAGATAAACTAGCAGAAGTGTAGACTTTTTTGCCCCATCTCTCCAAAGCTCAAGAATCCTTATCTGACGGAATAGCGTTCTTAGCAGTGGCGGCCTTAACACCCTTAGGACCCTGAGAAATGGTTTCTGGATCAGCAGTAGGATTTTTATAAAGAAACTGGTGTGAGTCAGGGACTCTATAATATCTATCAGGCTTAGCAGGGGCCGGAGGAAAGGAGTCAGGAGTTAAATTAGACTCAGAAAAGACATCATCCACAATATCCAAAAAAGGAGGAATAGCCAGGGGTCTGTGCTGGGGAAGAAGGAAATCCCTAAGCCTTCTCTTAGATTCAGAGTACTCCTGGCCTTCCCAGTGAAAATGTTCCCTCATGTCATGTAAAGTTTTCCCAAAAGAATAATCCTCAGGAGGAGAAGCTGAAGGAATGGATTCCTCAGCATCAGAATCCTCATAAGGAGGGAAAGTATAATCCTGTTCAGAGGAAGACACTGAACAGATAGATGTCTGATCAGAGGATTCATAATCCAATTCTTGTCTTGGCCTTTTGTCAGGAGGGGGATGTGAACCCCTAATCATAGTTAGCAAGTCCTCCGCCATTTTAAGCGTTTGTTTTTGAGATTTAGGACCCGGTTCACAGGAGGTCTGGACTTGAGTCTTTGTTTTAGAAGGAGTCTTTGCCTTTGCCTGAAGCTGCATAGGCCTGAAAACCCCCTCTGAAGCCGGTACCTGCACAGCGGCTCTGGACCCATCTGAGGGAGCATTATCCAAAGGTCCTGCACCTGGAGTATTCAAAGGCCTAGTTGGCTTCTCATGGGAGTCCGTTTTGGCAAGCGGTTCTGTAATGGCCGACGACAGGGGCTGCGAAAGCACCTCATGGACGACAGCCGAACCAGCAGCTGGCTCTGATTGTAAACTGTCTGATTTGGACCTCGGAGGCCTATCCTTATCCTTGTGCCTTTTATGAACTCCGATAGTCAGAAACGTGTCCGACGACATGTTATAATTAAATCGCCTTCCAAAGTAATGAAAGGCAAAATCGTATCTCCGTTTAATAGTACGTTGATTAAATCCAGCACAAAACCGACAACTAGCTACGTCGTGGTCAGGGCCTAGATAAGGGATACAGTAAGAGTGAAAATCCTTATGAGGTATTTGCTTCCCACATGAAATACAATTATTAACTTTTCTGACATCGGTCTGGGGCAAGAAAAAAATTTCCCCAACGGGGTACTTAGCTTTGAAAAGACGATGTCTTCAGTATGAAGCACCAAAAATAACAGGAGTCAGCCGACCGGCACTTGCGAACTGCTTCCACCATGCAGCAAGAAAGACTGGAGAACATGGTGTCGGCTGGGAGCTTTGTACCCCTGGCGCTCCGACGTCAGAGAGGGCAAGTACACAGCCGGCGCCGGACCCAGACTTTGGGATTCTGGCCGACCGAGGGCTGCCTGCCGGCAGGAAGAACCCTACAGTGATGACTGCAACAGTGAAACACGAACATCATTGTGATCAGGGCCTAGGCAAGGAATACAGTAAGAATGAAAATCCTTATGAAGTATTTGCTTTCCACAAGAAATACAATTATGAACTTTTTCTGACATCGGTCTGGAGCAAGAAAAAATTTTCCCCAATGGGGTACTTAGCTTTATTGAAGACTTCGGATCTGAAACTCAAACAAGAAAATCTCAGGAGTCGGCTGACCGGCACTTGCGAACTGCTACTGCTTCAGGCACCACGCGGCAAGAAAGACTGAGGAAAATGGCATCGGGTGCTTCTTTTAAACCCCTGACGACCTGACGTCAGGGAAGGGGCGACAGCAGCCGATGCAGGACCCAAAACTTTGGAATTCAGGCCGGCTGAGGGCAACCTGCCAGCAGGATTACCTAAATGTAATGACTGCAACAGTGAAACATGAAGAACATCTTAAAATATGGCCTAGCAGACTCACTTAGATCCCTGTTTAACCACAGCCTAAGAACTGGCTATGTTTCGGTAGACTGGAGGTCAGCAGCAGTAACCCCTCTACACAAAGAGGGACCATCAACCAACCCTGGGAATTATAGGCCCATAAGCTTGACTAGCTTCATCTGCAAGGCCATGGAAAGAATCATTATGGACCTTATCAACAAGGACATAGGTAATCTTCAAACTCTGGACTCAACCCAGTTCAGATTTATTAAAAGTAGACCATTCCTGTTAAACATGGCTGACTTCGAGAAAGTCCCCAAGCCCTTGGATGAGGGAAAGACTTATACCACCTACCTTGACCTTGCCAAGGCATTTGGCACAATCCCCCTCAAGCATTATTGAGAAACTCTCCAAACTGGGAATTAAGCCCTACATTACCAGATGGGTAGCCAACTGGCTCACAAATAGGACACATACCGTCAAAGTGGGTGGCTTCACCTTTACAAAAGACCAGTCACCAGTGGCATATCACAGGGTTCTGTGCTGGGCCCTTTAATATATACCTTTCAGCTTTTCCCAGTTAGGGGTCGCCACAGTGAAACTCTGGTCCGCTAATGATTGGCACTGGATTTTTATGGTGTCAAGTTGCCAGCCTGACGCCCAACCTTCAAAGGCGGCACACCCTTTCAGGCATGCACCTACCTGCATGTCTTTAGACATCACTCAATTGCAGGGAGGACATGCAGACTCCAAACAGAAGGTGCTCCATCCAAGAATCAAACAGGAGAATCTCTTGCTAGGAGGCGACAATGCTAACAGTTGCACCACCGCAGCTACTGCTGGACCCTTTACTGTTTGAAATTTATTTCTCAGAAGTTCAGGCAAACTTGGATCCTCTGTGACTTAACGCAGACAAATGACTGGTGTCAAAGCCATGGATTAAAGCTAAATGCAAACAAATGCATTATTATTCCGTCTGGGAAAGCGGACATCCCTGCTAATTAAATTATAGACAGCACCCCAAGTGTAGACCCAGAGGTATGTGATCTCAGACTGATAGCAGTCTGAACTATGACCACCATGTATCCACAGTAGTAAGGAAATCCCTCTGTGTGGCACATCTAAGTAAAGGTAGCACATCTAGATCCAAGGATGTTATAATTCCATTATACTCGACCCTCATCAGACCAATAATCGAGTACAATGCTCCCTTATAGGGCCATAGGTGTTTACTAGGATAACAACCACAAGGGCCTTAAGCCTAGCCACCCATCCCAAATCTCTGACAAGTTCTGATACCCTTGTTAAGTGTAAGCAGGGGCTTGGGAGATGAAACATTTACGGATTGTCTGTGTCCATTAGAGACATAAGTGCCAAACCCAGGGACGAATTTCCTGTTCCCCATCCAACTGTCCAGGTTGCACTTGAATTGAGTTAGGGAGGAACTCTGCTTCATATGGATGGGGAGACTGTTCCAGAGACAGGGTAATCCCTTGAATACATACCTGTCTCTCCAGCAGTTCCTATGTATATCACAGACAAGGTTTAAAGTCTTTAGAATGGGTAATTCTAGTACTGTTTGTTTTGCAGACATGCAAGAGGTCCATCAGAGTGAGGTCTGACAATGCCGTGTGTCAGGCATAGATCTCTCCTCAAAAGCCTGTAGGAGACAGAATACAGAAATAAAGCCTTGAGTTGGTCTGCATAGGACATTTTACTTAAGCCCAGTATTCTTTTAGTGAGAAACCTCTGTAGACGTAAAAATTGTTGGATATGCCTGGTTAGGTACATACCAAAGGGGACATTGCACTCAATGATAGGTCTGATGAATGCGGAATACAGTGGAACAATGACTTCTTTGGACTTGGATGCCATACATTTGTTTATAAATTGCGCAACATAGAAGGATTTCCTCAATACTGTAGACATGTGATGGTCAAAGGCTAGATTACTGTCTATGTTTGCTCCTAAGTCCCTGACTACTGGGTCAACTTTAAGCGGTGTGTTGACAATACGACAGTTACCAGGGGTTGATGACTTCCCAAATGCTACTATTATGGATTTCTTGGCATTTAGTTTTACTCCATGGCTGTGACACTGGTTGTTTGTCTGCGTCAGCCCCTCCTGGAGAACATTTGTGTCAGTGTGGGATTCAATGACAGCTCCTAATTTGCAATCTGCAAATTTAGTCAGCCAGAGACAACTGACATTGGCCTTGACTTCTGAAAAGTAAATGCCAAAAAGGAGTGGTCCAAGGACTTATCCTTGAGAGACTCCACTTGTGACTGGCCTCTTTCTAGAGGTGGAACCCCCCAATTCTAATGTCTGGGTCTTGTCTGTGAGCAAGCTGGCTATCCACTGGGTGACATTAATTTGTACCTAACCTTTTTAATCAACAATGACAGAGTGGAATATTGTCAAATGCTTTGGCCAGGTCAAGGTAGGTAATGTGAACCATTCTGCCCTCATCCATTGTTTTGGTGACCTTCTCAAAGAAGTCCATCATGTTGAGTAGTCAAGATCTGCCCCTGATTAAACCAAACTGGCTTTGGTTCAGTGTCTGGAGGGTTACTATATCACTATTGATCACTTCCATTAATTTTTTTTCATGGCTTTACATAAAGACTAGTGAGACTTATGGGTCTGTAGTTTCCAGGATCTGTAGATGGCCCACCTTTGTGCAGAGGGATGACTGTTGCTGTTCTCCATTCATGGGGCACAAAGCCCATTTGGAGGCAGTTTACAGTTAAACAGCAATTTCAGAGGCCCTGACAGGTCATGTTTCATGCTATTTAGAAGGAATACTGGGATATTGCCTAGGCCCATTGATGCAGTGTTCTTGGCCTTAGAGAGAGCATTGAGGACTTGTTCCCTAGTGACAGTAGGGGGAGTTATATTAGATGGTATTTCCTAAGATATGTTTGAGGGGGAGACTGGAGTAAAGTTGGAGCTGAATTTTTTGGCCAGTAGGCTTGACATATATTTTGGCTCAGTATAGGTGGCTTCATTTACAATGAGCTCTGCACTCACAGTTCTGTATTGCCTCTGAGGTTGCAGAAATAGCTAAAGAATGCCTTGTGATTGTCCTTGGTCTGAGAGCCAGATTCACCACAAATTTGGCTTTGGTAGACTATAGTTTGATGAGACTGCTTCTATCCTGCTGGGTGCTGCACCTCCTAATTTTTGCCATAAGTTTCTTCCTTCTGTTATACTGCCTGTTGATTTTTTAACTCCACCGGGGTGGCTTTTTTTTTTTTGAGTTAGTTCTGTACTTCTTCTGGTGGGCACAGCTGTCTCTATGCTTGCACAGGGTTTCTGTAAAAAGTTCTGCATAGGCAGCAGTGTTCTCAGGGTTTATGGGGGCTTGAAATTTTGTCAGGTTAACACTTAGTAGCAGGAGGTTAGCCTTAGAGTAGTTCCTGAATATTCAAGGTTTAGCTGAGGGTCCAAGTTTATTTTTACTTCAAAGACCACCATTTTGTGGTCTGATCTTACCAGGGAAGATATTACAGTGGGGTGCATCACTCTCCCATATTAGTGAGGAACAAATCCAGTATGGCTGCACCGCTGGTTGGTGTATTTACTATCTGGTTCAGGGAGTGTGTGTTTACAATTGTGCATCTGGTGTCCTACAGGATTCCCAGTTAATAGTGGGGTAAATGAAGTCACCCATGAACATGGTATTGGGTTAGATGGTTAGTGTTTCTAATAAGTTTGAATACATGGTATGGGTTTCCTGGGTCACAAAGGGGAACCTATAGCTGGCAAGGAAAGGAAATGAAATTGGATTCTGCCTCTGGTGATTTGAACATGGAGCAGCTCAAGTGCATTGTCCTGTTTGAACAGCCTTCAGGTATATAGGATCACAGGAGATTACTAGGCTAATGGCCCCGAGGCCTTTACAAGTCTAGCCAAGAGTTTAACCCCCCCAAAAAAGAAACCTTAGTCAGCACCTGTCACCCCTGTCAATGAGGGACACAGGTGGAACCCCTGGGAAAAATTTGTGGTTTCCCATCCACTCACCGAGGTTGCACTTTAAGAGGATCAGTGAGGACTCTGTTTGACGTGTATGGGAAGTCTATTCCAGAGATGGGGCAGCCTCTGGGAAACAAACCTGTCTCTCCAGCAGGATTTGTTGATGTCTCATATTAAATTTAGACCTTTCTAGTGGGTAATGCACGAGGAGTTAGAATTATGGATATGGAACATCTCTAGTAGGGCAGGGTCTGAAACTGCCTTGTAGGTGAAACACATATCACCTCTGAGCAATCTGTATAATACAGAGTAGAGTAACAGCGATTTGAGCCTGTCTGCATAGGACAGGTGTTGGTGGCCATGGATTCTCTTTGTGAGGTATTTCTGTGACCTTTCCAGTTGGTGCAGGTGTTTGGAGAGGTACATTCCAAATGGGGCATTGCACTCAATTGCTGGCCTAATGAGGGAGGAGTACAGAGAAATAATAACCTTTTTTCTGGATGCAGTCCCTTTACTTATGAGATTAACAAAGTAAAAGGCTTTTCTGACCACTGCCACTACATGATGGTCAAATGTGAGACTGTTGTCAACCTGAGTACATTTACTTTTTGATGTAAATGCAGACACCTCCATTTTTAGTCTCTGTCTGTGTAGTAGCTGGTCTAAATGTGTGGAAGGCATTACAACCTTGCACTGTTGGTGTGCTCTCTGTGGCTTTAAACCATGTCTCAGTGACCGCATGGACATCAGCATTCTCTAAGGTGAAGAGATCTTCTAGGCAGTGGAGTTTTTTTGTTTAGACTCCTAGCATTAAGCAGTAATACCTTTAGATTTTCTTGGTTTTGATTTGCTATGTCGGAAGTACTTTCAGTTTGGCATTCCCTAAAAAAGGCACTATGGGGGAAGACAATGTTTTAGCTAATATTCGAAAGCCTAGAGGGGAGAGGTGCAGACCATCCCTAGCAAAGCGTGTTCTGTTGACCATCTCCTTCCAATATTGTATCCCCTTAGAATGACACCAGAAACTAAAGCAATTATTAAAGTCAATCATCTTTTGTTTGCATTGTGGCATCATCCTTGGAGAAGATAAAATGCTACTCAATGCTAAGCTCGTAGCAGCCTGAGACAAATTCTGAGAACTCTATTGATGTGTCTCTTCATATAGTCTAGGGAGGTACGTCTCAGGTCATTTACTCCCACATGGAGTATGACCGAGTTATACTGGTACTTATGGTTCACTGACCTGAGTGCGTGTAATGTGGTGGATCCTAGCCCCTGATAAGCAACTGACAGTGATTTTCTCCTTAATTAGCCTGGTGAGAAGGGCATCAGTGTACCTCACAATGGAGTTTCCAATGACCAGAATGCTGGACTACATGGTGGCTTGCCTTATGGGCTTACAGATAGAGGCTCCATGAGCTGTGGCTCTATGTGCTGATGTGGGTGTTGTTTTGAAAGAGTATATTTGGGGCTGTTGAGGGTATTTGTTATGTGTACTTTGTCTAGGAGGTCTTTGTCGTTAGGAAGGTTACATTTAAGTGCCTCAGCATATGTGGATCTATTTGTCTGCTTTGAACTGTGCATGATGGGTGCAGCGCGTGTACTACTGATAACCTTATTGACATTAGGAGTACTTTTATGTGAGAGCTTTGCCTCCGGTGACAGTGTAAATACATCTCTCACATACCATACCACTTTAACAATTAACAGGTTGTCAATAAACATGAGCCAATTTGTACACTGCCTCAGGATACCCATATCCACCAAGCTGGTAACAGAGACATTGGGAAAGTTCAAATCCATGGCAGCAGATTCTTTTTTATTGATCAGATAGCCAGAGTGAAAATATAAAGCTATGTCAGGAGTATTCGGTTTGCATGCAACTCACCAGATACTTGCAACAACTGGAGACCACAAAGGTTTCTCACCAAGAAATTAGAGGGTACACAAAACAAGTCTTATGTGGAAAGATTGAAAGCCCTGTCATTGTACTCTGTCTCCTGCAAAAGGGTGATCTGTGCCTGGCTTACAGGACAGTCTCTGACCCAGCCCCGATGGAAATGCTATATATTTGTAAATCAAACTACAGGAGGATCACTCACTCCAGAGATCTTAACCTAGCCACTGACATGAACAGGGGCCATGCTGCACAGATAGATGCATGTCCCAGAGACTGCCACTTCTCTGGAACAACCTTCCAATTCATGTGAAACAGAGCCCCTCCCTGACCCTCTTCAACCACAACCTAGATCAATGGATAGTTCACCACAAATTTTCTCCTGGGGCGGTGCCCATGTCCCTTCTGGACAGAGGAAGATGGTATTAACTACCACAGACCCTTACCTCTGCGAACTTCACTTACCCAACCACTGACAACTGGGGCAAATTAGGATTATTTTGGCTAGGCTAGTAAGGGTTCTATGGCCATTAGCTTAGTAACCTCCTATGAACCTATGAATACAGGTAAAAGATATAATCCAATACCACGCACTCGTGTGGAAACAAGAGCAATCTCTGGAAAGTTGTTCGCAAATCTTCAATTTATTCACACAGCACAGATACAATATCCAACACAGTGTATGCGAACACGAATTGTAACAGATGGTTTAGCGCTTTCATCTGACAAGTGCAGATTTCTTCAGAACCATTTTTTATTCACTCTCATCAGTTTATATATCCAATTTTTTGGCGCCATATCCTAAATTGGTAAATGTATGTATATTTCACCAGCAGCACTTTCCTCTCCTCATATATTTACATTTATTTACATGCAAATTCCCCAATGTGCAAAAGACTAACATACATATAATATACTTAATGAACTTATAAAATCTCAGAATGTTGTAAAAAGTTAAAAACTGTTGCTTATTATATATATATATATAAAAAATATATATAAATGAATATATTTCATAGATTTATATTCATACGTGAATCTTAAAACCACATGTAAACAGTATTAAAAATGTATGAAGGTGAGATACTAAATGGAAAGAATGAATATATACGAATAATGGCAATAAACAATAAACAATAAACAACAATAATGTAGGGATCAACATTGACATGTGTGGGCGTTTTAAGGGCATCCCAAAATCAAAAAAGGCTTAATGCTGATGAAATCGTTAATGCCTGGGTATGTAGTAGCATCTAAGAGTATTTGCCATCTACTTTCCAAAGCCCCTAACTTAGCTTTCCAATTACCACTTCCTACCATCTTCTCTACTTGATCCAGAATGGCAAACTTAAACTCATGTTTCTTCCCCTTTACTGTCATATGTTTACTCAAGGCATTGTTTAAATCACCTTTTTTCATCTTGTATGTATGTTCATAGATCCTTGTCTTGAACTTTCTTTCTGTTTTGCCTACATAATATGCGTCGCACATGATGCAGGTCGCCAAGTACACTATCCCTTGACTGTTACAATTTCCCTTTTTAAATATACATTTACTGTGTATACTGTTTTTTAATTTTACACACCGCTGTTCGTTAATCAATGGGCATTGCTTACACATCCCACACTTCACTGTACCCTTAGATTTATCACAATTCTTTGTAATTTTATAATTATTCCTGTTTTCTATCATTCTTTTAATATTACAGCTAGTTTTAAATGTAATACTCGGTGTTTTTCCTATTATGTTCATGTCTTCCTCGTCTAAATTCAGAGAATGCCAATGTCGGTATAATATTTCCTTAATCACACTGGCGAATGGATTGTACATCACTACACATACCCGTCTGTTAAAAATTTCTTTTGGTTCTTTTTTCATTTCACTTTGTCCTAATAAAGGTTTAAATTTCTTTCCCCATTCAGAATTAACATAATTGGTTACATCCGTAACCATTTCCCTAGGATATCCTCTTTCCTCAAATAGTCTTTGTATTATACTCAATTCTTTAACCATAGATTCTCTGGTAGAGGACATCCTAGCAGCCCTAACACATTGGCCTTTAACTATGTTCTTAAACATGTGGGGTGGATGGCTACTCCCATATTGAATGTAGTCGTTGGAATATGTGGGTTTTCTGTATAATTGCGAAAAGAATCCTTTATTATCAGAGCCAATGAAGGCATCTAAATATGCTATGCCCTTTTTCTCAATGGTGTGGGTGAATTTCAAAAAATCCGTAGTATTATTAATGTAATTGATAAATTCCTGGATACTCTCAGTTTCCCCCTTCCATACTATTAATATGTCATCCAAAAAGCGTGTGTACATGGACATGCGTTTGAAGTATGCACTGGTGAATATAAATTGATTCTCCCATTCGAGCATGACCATATTTGCGAAAATAGGTGCACATGATGCACCCATTGCAACTCCCCTGGTCTGTCTGAATGTTTCTCCAAGGAATTCGATGTAATTATAATCCAAAATAACTTCCATCATGCTGATAATCAATTGAATTTTATCCCATGTACATGCTGAATATTTTGTCAAGCTCTTACTAAAAAATTCCAGGCCTATATCCCTAGGGATACACGAAAAAAGATCTTTAACATCTATCGTGATGAAAGTAATGTCTTCGTCCCATATATCATGTTTTAACATATTTAATAAATTCCACGAATCCTTAAGAAGATGCGGGACTTTATCATAGATGTGTTTGGTCCAATAGTCCACTACTACTCCCAAATTGAATGTTTTTGCCTTGGAACCAGAGATAACAGGTCTATATGGTGGCTCCTGTACATTTTTGTGTATCTTCGGGATCCCTATAATGTGGGCTAGTATGGGATATTCATTCCTCAAAAAATTATATATGTCTTCATTAATTCTATTGTCCAGTAGATACTCCTCTATAATCAAATCTATCCGTCTATGTCCTATGTTAATTTGGTTCCTAGAAATGGCTTCATAATTTCCTGATTCAAATAATATTTCATGGATTTTTTGTTGATACTCACTAGTATATGTTATCATAATCCCCCCTCCCTTATCGGGTTTCATTATTCTAATTTCATTATTAGACATGATATCCAATAATATTCTCCTTTCTTTCTTGGTTAAGTTGTCATGGTGCAAACATGATGGTTCTAATCCTTTGATGATCCTATTGTAGGTCACATATATATCTCTACTAACTGCTTGTTCGTACAAGGTCACCTGAGCATTATTTGGAGGGATGAATGTACTTTTCTTCACCAACTTTTTTTGTAACCTATGAATACAGTCACACCACCTTTCTTTCAAGATACAGGTATCCACTCCACACCTTTTTTTTAATATAGTTGAACAAACCTTTACTATCACTTTCTCCCCTCTCGACTTCCAAACTTCTGTGGGCATGCCATCCGTTTCTGGAGATTTCCCTGTTGATTATACAAAGACATTTTTTTCTCATCTCTTTCTATCTTAGCTATTGCTTAGCCTTATTTTCTTCTTACCTTGGCATAATTAAGTCGTCCATAAACATTTCCATTTACACCTTTTCTTGTTATCCATATTCCTCTGCTTTATACAAATTTTCATAAAATGTACATATTTCTAATGCTGCTACTGTCTGGTTATTTTTCTTTCTGTAGGCTCCTGAAGATTTGTAACAACCCTTTCTTTCTACCTTAGTTGCTTAAGTCACTGTGCAAAACGTTTGTGCACTAGAGTTATAAACAGTTGCTTAACAACATTTCTAAGCTTTTTTTTACCCCCAAATTATCTTATTTTCCCTTTTGCATTCTTCACCTGCTCTTTTTTCTGATCTGCGAGATTCCCTTATTTTACAATAGTTTAACCTTTATCTGGCCTCTAAATAATTCCTATTAATTTTCTCTGCATCTCTTTCACTTGTATTTCTACCTTGTTTTTACACTTCATTTTTACTTTGTCACACTCACGATTTATCCCTCCTGAATAAATTTCTATCTTCCTTATTAACACCTGAATCATTTCCACTATCCATTCCTTAACTGCCTCTCTTTTTAACAGGTAAATGGAAAAATTCCAGTGTCTCATTTTATGCCATAAACTTGTGTTTTTACCTTGGTTTTCATTGGCACATGATCTGAAACAGTTATTGAATGTGTGCCAAGGCCTTCAATTAAACATTCTTCTGTGAAATATAACCAACATCCAGTACAGCCCAGTTATTGTACTTTGGGAAATATGCTAATTCTATGTTTCTACTACTGAATTCATATCTTCCATACCAAATATTCTCATTATTGTCAGAAATTTACCCTCTTTTTACATTATAGTCTCCTTTCTGGGTCCCCTGATACACCTGCACTAATGCAAATCAGATTCCAGTCCCCATCCACAATTCCTTATTGAAATCATATTACTTCTCCCAAAGCTTCTCTTAAATTCCATGACAGCAGTCTTAAGTGAAATATAATCTATGTAGGCATAATCCTCCTCCATGTAAATATTCCCCTGCTAGCACAAACTTATTGTCTTTCTTCCTCTTCCATCACTATTGGAATCCCTTCTGCAATCAGTATTATTACTCCATTTCCCTTTGCCTCATACCCTTGCTTAATGTCCACCCTGAAATTCTTCCTTTGGCAAACTTACATGTTTATTTCTATTCAAATGTGTAATCTGCAACACTGCTATCTGCATTATGCATTTCTTAACATAATCCAATAATCTTTGCAGCTCTCTCTATACCTGTATGGCCATTTACATTCCGTAGCGATATGGACAGAATTCCCATTATAACAGAAAGCTATTAGTCCAACCTACTGGAGTATAAACATTTCCTAATATAAATTGCATGCTATATTTTAAATATACATTTCCAAATTTTAACTTACATGCACACACTAATGTTTGGCAGAATGACAGATTATGTAGTTGCTTCTTATCTCCATTTGGATCCATGTCACATTTTTCAACACTTTTTGCTTCAATTAAAACACTCAAAAAAACTAAATAGATTTTTAGAAACATCATTCCTTTTTAACTTGCAATAAATGTACAAAACAATGCATACTTTCAAAAAAAAAAAAGTTTACCCTTCCAGTTATGAACAGTTGCCCCAAAATGACAGCTGCAACGACAGGTGCTACCTTCTAAAATGCATGTGACAACTTGTGGTCTTATTTACAAGAACTGCAATCTGTTCTTTTCTGATCTCTAGTCTACCCCAGCTGAGAAAAACAGCATTCATGCTTTCAGTAAACTTTTAAATTTTAGTCATAAGAAAAAGTGTGCTAGCTAACTTTTAAAAACTAAATCATGCAATGTTATATTAAATGCATTAAAAAAAAATAAAAACTAAAGTTGCTGAGGCAGCAACTACTTGTTCACTTACCACAATTTCAAACTATTTTTCACTGAACTGAACTGCTTAATAATGCATCTTTAAATGTTAATTACACTGTAACTTGTACTCTACATTCAGTAGACAAAGTTAGGACCTCTCAAGATTAATTACAACCACCTGCAGACTTTTTCTTTCCAAGTAAAAGCACTTGGTAATTAAAAAAAAAAAAAAAAAACAAGTAACTTTGAGGATGCATGAAAAAAGTATCTGTAAATTTCACTCAGAACATGCTGTACATGCTTCTCGTGACTAACTTCTTGCACCTATAGCCTTGTCTCACACTGAAATCCTTTCCTAATGGAAAAAGGGTAGCCAATGACTTTCTGAATGCAAGAAATAGCTACCATTTCTGTGCTCTTCATTTTATTTTCAAATCTATTTGCTTAAGAAAGTTACGGTCTACAACTTAAACAAAGGATATTAATTTAGATATCTACCTCTATAAAAAAAAGGAAACATTGCCTTAATTCTACACAACAATCAACAACACTTGTACATGCCCCAGCAGACTAAGATAACATTATATTAACTTTAACTTAATTATTTATGGCCTTTATTACACTTATATTGTAAAATTGGGATACCTTACAACTAAGAAAACATGCTTCCTTGCATTAATATACTTAACATACATAATTAAGGATAAGACTCACCCACCTCACATTTAAAATACTCCTGACTGCACACTATATAAAACTGCTTTACAATAAAATACGCAATTTATATCATTTTTTTATATATAACTATTACGAACAAAACTATTTACCTACAATTACTTCTTCATTCTCTAGAGTGTTCTTCGACACATTAATGATAAAGTGGGGTGTATGATTTACAGTTCACCTAGCAGTTTAATAGAGTGAACTAAATTCCAGTCTTTCTTGTGGCAAAGCCACATTTTGCATGTCTCTTCCTATATCCAATGGCATTGATGCTTTAGTCTCACATTATCTCACTAATTTCACAGTGTTGCTGGTCTTTCTGATATCTTTCTTCCAACAGCAGTCTTTCAAGTCCTGGTTAATCCTTCTTAGTCAGCTCCTGTGCTTTTTCTTCTGTCCAAGGAATTTCTTTTAGAATATCAGGAAAGACTTAAAGATAAAGTCCAAATATTTTACTTGCCTAGTGACATTGCCAGATAATGGGCTGTAGGAGTTGCATCCTTCTGGTGAATAAGATGCTCATCACAAATAAAATCATAAAGCAACTGGAGCAAAATAAAAATAAAACCAAGATGCATTTCACTGTACTCACTGCATGCTACTCCAGTGCATTCATGGTATCTTCTTGTTACACTTAGCAGCATGACGACAGGATTCAGTGGACAGGTTTATTTGGAGGAAGTCTGAAATGGCAGGTCAGGAAACGAAAACAAAGAACGTGTAAAGCCAGGTCACACAACAAACACTCCAATAACAGTAAATATTTTAGCTGTGGAGTGTTCATTGTGTGACGCTGTTTTTATGTTATGCTACTTGCCTTCTCATTTAACAATGCACAGTGACTATTTTCTTCCAAATGAAAATCAAACACCATAACACAGCTATTCCAAATGCACACAAGAAGTCTAGGCTATGCATTCAGAATAGCTGTATTTTAACAGGCGAAGAATAAACTTAACAAATATTTAATTTAAATATAACATCGGAGATCAGCAAAAGAAAATAAATAATAAAAAAAACAACAAGAACCTCTTAGATGACACTCCCATGCTCAGTGGGGGCCACCTGGGGAAGAAAGCCACCTCACAGCTGATATAAAGTTCACCGGGTGATAGATTAGTAATAGGCTGACTGCCCTTGTGGGCCATTTTAAGCCTAGCAGTTACCCATGTGAGAATCAAACCCTTCACCTTGCATCTATAAGATAAGCACCTTAGCCATTATAACATGTTGAAAAAGATTTTTAAGTAGACAAATTCTCAACCTCTCAAAAATGTGCAACTGATGTTATGATGCAGTGAAAATCATCTGTGATAAAAATGATACCTTCCCTTTGGAGATTTCCATGTGGCAGAGAAAGTAATTTACACCCCCAAAAAAGCTAATCTCAAGAAGGTGCTCCATCCCCCCTCCAATTGCACAAGGTTATGATCATAACAAAATTCCGTAGGCCAGAGGCAAAAAAGGCCAAGCTGAACAACATCACTGGTAAAAGTCTGACTACAAAATCACATCAGTAGCATCATGTACTGAATTATATATAACATACGCCTAGAGTGTGTGCCAGCTCAACAATTGGTGACCAAACCACGGAAGCACTCAAGAAAAGTGGCTCGGATAGTGGTTGGACCAAGAAACTGGATCCACCTCCAAGTTCAATATGAACACTAACGAGAACACTGTATACACTATGATCTCTAAAATGAACAACAGTATAAATCTCCTGAACAAGTCCCTCCATAATACTGAGAAACTCAAGAATGAATCAGTCTTCTGTCCATATATAAACGTATTCTAGAACCAGTCAAGTTTGATCTAAGACAGCCATGCTGATAATCTAGTGGGACTGGATACAAGGACAAATCTGCAATCCTCTTCTGCTACACGGACATATTCAACATAGATGACAAATTAAGTAATCTACTCTATCCCAAAATTAAAGCTAAAAAGAAAAATGAAGGGGCTCACCATGAAAAATATGTCCCTTGTATGACACTAAATATAAGACACAAACCAACAGGTAATGTCGACTGGTTTGTGTGCAGCCAAACGTTTTTGCCCGTGCCCTAGTATTGTCCCTGGGTTGGAAATTGATGGCCACCTTTGATGGTATTTGGTTTAAATGATTTACATACAAAGTTGATTTTGAGATGATTCAAACATTGCTACTGCTTAGAAGCCAGTCGCTGTTGCTTTAGTATGATTCAACAACTGGTGGAATAGTCTCTTTTGATTGGTTGAAGCCTAGTGATGGTTTATAGGTGAATAATATTGTTTTTTCTCCAACAGACATCATAATTCGTGATTTTAGTTGTGCACATAAAAGCACACTTGATTTGGCTAGATGAGTTGATTCTCAACATTAGGTAGAAGCACCACATCTTTGCTTATGACCGCCATTAATCTCAGTTTAATGTTGGTCTTTTCGGTCTAAAAAATACAACTGGTTATTTTAGTTGTATGCATAAAATCACGCTTTACTTGTCTAGATGAGTTAATTTTTAACAGGTTGAAGCGCTGTATTTTTGTTTACAATCTGCACTAATTTTAGTTCAGTGTTGGTTGTCAAAGCCAATGCTTACTGCAAAGTTGTTTTTAGTAAGTTAGTTGCCTTGGATAATGCAACAGGTTTCTGTTGTTAAATACAAGCCTAAAAAAGTTATTGCAGGTCAATGCTTTTGGCCTTTTTGATTGGTCAATAAATGAAAATGCCTTTATTGATTGGTGAAGGATACGATCCACTTTACTGGATAACAGTACCAGCTTTCTGATTTGATTGGTTTACGTACAGTTATGGTCTACTGGTCATCTAGGTACATGGTTGATTTCCTTGATGCTTTCAGCATTATTGTGGTTTTAGAACCAGCAGTCTTAGTTTTTATTGTCCTGTGGGGATTGGTTGATTGACAGAATACTTCCCTTTGATTTGTTGAACTATAAGGACGTGTTACAGGTTGACAACACTACTTTTTGGCAACCGTTTCAATTGGTTTGTGCTATTATTGTTTTTTTTTCTTATTTACTTCTTTGAGAGATGTTAAACAGTTGCGTTTTGTTATTTAAAGAACATGGCAGCAACAGAGACAAGGATTAGCAAAATGTCATTAATGACATAACGTTGCTGGCCCACAACTATGTGAATGGAAGACTTGTGTGACACTTACATTATCATATCCATAAGTTGTTACACAATGATGAGCTGTTCACTGACGAGCTAGAAAAGCAACACTGCTGTTGGCCAACATGTTACTATTGTATTTATTTTACTGGTTAAGTGTTTTGTATAGTTCCTGGTTCACAGAACCAGATTGTTTTACAATAGGATTGTTACATTTTTGCATATAAGTAGCAATGTAACCTTGACTGGTCGAATTTTTTGGCGCTTTAACGGAGGAATTTTACTGGATACTCCATATTTCAAATACATGTTTATTTGATAGTTGATCTGAAGAAGGGTTTTGTTAACCCGAAAGTGCTTACCACAATTGTTATTAAAGTTTTTTTGGATTTTAGCTGTGGCAGTCATGGCACTTTATTCTGGATATTTATTTTACTGTATATTGATGTACCTGGCCCTGGCGACCTTCATTTTAGTTTTGTTGCGTTTTTTATATATATATATATATATATATATATATATATACACACACACACACAAACATACATACTGACACGCACATATGGAGACATGCGTATACAGACGTACACACAGACACACACAGACAGATACAGAGACACACACATAGACACACACAGACACCATATTTATATGGGAGCACAAATATGGTCGTATTCATTTGAAGTCCACTTAATTTGGTTGACAGGCATTTGAGATTGCACCGTTACTGGAATTCGATAATATATCCTTTCGCCGATATTATGCAATCTTTGAGTTAGTATAAATAATTAGCAGGGGCATGGAGTGTCTTATTAACATGTCAGCATTTGTGCTGGTGACGTATGGTCTGATTATATTTAACAGACCCACGCACGAACAGGAACTCTGCCACAACTAAGTATGGAAAATACCTATCACTCTGTCACACAATTAAGCTTTTAAGCACTGCTTTAAGTCACCAAGTAGTATTTACAGCAAAAGAGAGCCCAACTGTTAACTACATTTCCTGATCCAACCATCCACAACCCTTTTCCCATTTTTGTACATGGAGTGATAAAAGCATTTAATTTATATTTGCAGTTTCATAAATTGCTTTTTGAAGATGCATGCAGTCCCAGGGTTAAGGACGAGATCTGTTTTTTTAGTTTATCCTCAAGTCAAATTTGTATTCCAGTCGAAACACGTACATGGAACATTCTACTGTACTATACTGCAATGCAGTAAAGAACGTTTCATACAACAAAAAAATAAATATGTTAAACTTGCCTTTTTTTTAAGCTTCACTTCACATTTCAGTATTACAGGCATCACCCACAAATGTTTTCCTCTCTTTCCTGAACTTTCAGACCTCTGCCAGGCCTCCTACTGTCACCTAGACCCTATTGAGCCGCAATGTCATTTGCCCACTCTACTGCACAGTACAGTAACTGCTTCAATCCTGTGTACCATACAAGCCAGCAGTCTTGACCAATCAGATCACCAACACAGTGACCTCTTAACCAACTGGATCACTTGTTCTCCATGAAGGTGGAACTAACTGCTCTAACAAGACATGCAAGCAGCTTCACAAACGGGGAACACGAGGAAAGGAAAATACAACATTCTTCATTTTAAGGTAAGATTTGGGCAACTTTAAAGAGTTTTATTTATTTTCATGTTATTTCCGACATTGTGGCAGCCCATTCATATCTATGGGTTGTCCGCCATGCCGGATGTCTGTAACCCGGAGACACTAGAAGAAAAAGGTACAGGAATTCTGATTGTGTTGTAAAAGTAATGCAAGAACTTTACCTTTGCACATTCTTGATCACTTTCAATACTATACAAGTTCAAATACAAAACATTTACTTAAACTCAGGTTGTATCAGAAAGAAGTGCCACTGCAATAAACAGGTTTAACATTCACATTTACCTGAATACATAAAACAGATTTAAAAACAAATGTATTATTCCACCTGTGAACAAACTCACAAGCATACCTAAATGACAGAATGCCTACAGAACACAGAAACTGTTCAAGACTGCACTGCAAGGAAAACACAGAATTATGACCAATGAAGAATTCAATGAAAAACGGTAGTAGCTAAACAACACAACAAAAGCAACACAACAATTTCAGCAGCACAGACACAGTGCAAAGCACCAAGGAAAAAAGGAGCTAGAACTGAACTATATTTAAATTATCAGACTGGTCAATGCCCATCCAATATAATATATATAAAAAAACCTTTGTTCTGTGTATGTTGTTCCATTAAACATTGGTTCATAAGTTAACAGCTCACACTTATGTGTTCGTCCCTTCCCATGTCACCTGATAACAGTTTATTCTTTGTGACAACTTTCCCAAGTTCCCTGGTGCCACTGTCTGAAGCAGTAATATAGCAGCACCCATTGTCTAGTTCCTTTCACCTTAAACCCTACGCCCATGCCCATAAGCCAGGCATGTCTGTGAAACAACTCCACTTCAGTTTCACATTCCTTCTTTCAGTCCTTGAGAATTATAAAGCTCTGTAGTAAAACAAACAAAGAAGCTAATTAAATTTTTTTTTTTTTTGAGAGGTGGCACATGAAGGGCATTTATGTTTTTAAGTCCATCTAAGGCAGTATTAAAGACAACAAATTCAGTAATAAAGAAAAAATAAATAAATACACAAAAAAAACTGAATCCTTTCCCTCCATGGACTGAAGGATTGCTCTTCAGTTACATTACCAAAAAGTGATAATAACTTGAATCTTCTGTATGTGTATTAACAAGCACATGTGTGTTTTGATATATAAGAACATACACGTGTACACTATACAAAAACATTATAGGATCTTGGACAAGTAGTTGATTACAACTTGGTTGACTGCTCACCAATTTGGTCTTTTTGCCTCTCACCCAATACAGTGATAAAACAGAACCAGTAAGACTGAATCAACAGTAGGGATTACAAAGTGTCTTCTTTCTCTCACTTCTGGGTGACCTTTGAATTGGTACGCATATAAATGCAGTATGTGTATTGGGGGGGGGCTATGCCACTCACTGGACGGCAGTCAATTAATCACACTGATCATTCATTATATAAATCAAATATAGACAGCTGGTATAAATGATTTAACAAGTGAACCTCCCAAACATCAACATCTCTTTTGTCAACACACTTCAGTTGACAAAATAAAAATATGAGACCACAATAAATAATTTCAAAACTTTTCCAGTCGTTAATGTGACCTATAACCTGTACAATTCAATTGAAAAACAAACAAATCTGTTAAGAGAAAAAGTGTAATAAAAAACATACAATAAGTTGGTTCCATACGTGTGCACACCCTTAAACTAATACTTTGTTGAAGCACCTTTTGCTTTAATGACAGCATTCAGTCTTTTTGGGTATACACTTGCCATCGATTAGAGAGACTCTGATTCACCCCAAATAAAGTTCAGCTCTCCTAGTAGGATTTTTTTGACATTTACTCAGTTGCCTGCTATAGCAAAAGCCACTGCTGTTTGCAGAGAGCTTACAAATCATCAAAGGGAGCTCCTTGTTGAAAAGTATCAGTCAGAAGGGTACAAAAAAATTTCCACTGCATTGGATATGCTATGGAACACAGTGAAGACAGTCATCAAAAAGTGGAGAAAATATGAGACAACAGTGACATTGGAAAGAACTGGACGTCCCTCCAAAATTGATGAAAAGACAAGATGAAAACTGGTAAGGGAGGCTGCCAAGAGACCTACAGCAACACTGAAGGAGCTGCAGGAATTTCTGGCAAGTCTGGTTGTGTATTACATGTGACAACACTCTCCCATATTCTCCATATGTCTGGCCTATGGGGAAGGGTTGAAAGACTAAAGCCTTTTCTTACACAGAAAAACATCCAGGCCTGGCTAAAATTTGCAAAACAATACATTAAGTCTCCCAAAAGCATGTAGGAAAATGTGTTATGGTCTGATGAGAGCACGACTGAACATTTTGGCCACGATTCCAAAAGGTACGTTTGGCGCAAAAACACTTCACATCACCAAAAGAACACCATCCCCATGGTGAGGCAGGGTGGTGGCAGTATCATGCTTTGGGGTTGCTTTTCATCTGTTGGAACTGGGCTTTATAGTCAAGGTAGAGGGAATTATGAACAATTTCAAATATCACTCACTTTTGGCCCAAAATCTTCAGGCGTCTGCTAGAAAACTGAAGATAAACAGGAATTTTTACCTTGCAACACATCAATGACCCCAAGCATACATCCAAACCAACAAAAGAATGGCTTCACCAAAAGTAAATTAAAGCTTTGGAATGACCCAGCCAGAGCCCAGACCTAAATCCAATTGAAAATCTGTGGGGTGACTTGGTGAGGGCTATGCACAAGAGATGACTTCACAATGACAGATTTGGAGCGGTTGTGTAAGGAACAGTGGGCAAATATTGCCAAGTCAAGATGTGCCATGCTGATAGACTCCTGCCCAAGAAGACTGAATGCTGTAATTAAATAAAAAACTGCTTCAACAAAGTATTAGTTTAAGGGTGTGTACACTTCTGCAACCGGCTTATTTAGGTTTTTAAATTTTTATATTTTTCCCCTAACAGATTTGTTTATTTTTCAGTTGAACTGTGCAGGTTATAGGTCACAGTAAAGGCAGGAAATGTTTTGAAAATTTATTGCAGTCTCATTTTTTTATATCACAAAAACCTGGCATTTTAGCAGGTGTGTGTGTGTGTGTGTGTGTGTGTGTGTACACACACACACACAAAATAGGGAAAAAAATCATAAAATACTAAACTTGTTAGATGTAAATCTCCATTTTTGTTTGCCCAAAGAGTATGAAACAACAACGCAATGTAAAACCTTAATATCAAACTGTAGTACCAACAGTTAAACCACCATCTATAAATAGAACAAATGGACAAAAACAACAAATAATAAAGCAACAAAAAGAACAATACTGAATACAGAAACTGACTATAATCAGACAAACTAAGAGACAGTAATTCAATGATACAGTTCAAGTGATGGTCTGTGTTGCATTCCTAATGGAGTCTGACGTTATGCATGTGAACAGTGAAAGCAACTGCAGCAATTATTTACAGCACTAAAAGGAAAGTTACCTACAGCCAATCAGCAGACACATTCCACCGGAAGCATCTGTGACAAGCAGCTGACCTCCATCAACCTATGTTAAAGATGCTGGGAAAAAGACAGGAGCAGATGCTTAACTCTGACAGGAGACACCACACAATAAAGACAAACCGTCACAGCTGGGACTCTCACAAATCAGCAGCCAGAGAAGCATGGTGAACAGGGCAGTCCCTCAATACAACAATATGTCATTGCAGAGTTAGTTCTGTGTCAGATTAAAGCAAAAAAAAAAAGTCTTTGTTTAGAAAGCAGCCTGATATCTACAACTAGCCAAAAAGTTTACTGCAGACAAACAGTATTTCAAATGGAAATGTCAGTGGCACAACAGGGAGTACACGTTTGCCTTTGCTGCTGAAAGATCAGAAGGTTGTGGGTTCTATACCCACTCTATGTCTTAAGCAGATGTTCCATCTGCTTGATTTAGTAATAGCTCAGATGGCTGAAAAAGATCCCATGGCACCTATAGATAGATAAGAGTAAGGAACGTTTTGTGATGCCCTGGTTAATTTTCCCCTATACCACATAGGGTCTCCCCTGAAAAGAGGCCACTAGCTTAGTGGGACTAATATGGTCAAATAGGACAGACAGACAGGATTATGGCTGGCACTTTGTGCAAAGGGAGAGTTGAGCTAATATGTCAGAGTTGTACTAAGACGGGTAGACTAAGACCAAACAGTGACATCTTTTTAAACTGCTAGAATTTATTCAGAGTGATATCTGTTGTGCATGATCAAAATGGATGATACAAGCTTAATTTTAACACAAGGGAGAAAGACTTCCAGCAGTTTTACATTCCTGTTTAAAGGGGCCACAGTAACCTGTTTTACTAACCCCAGACTTAAGACATAATGTTTCAGAAAATGACAGTTTACATACCAGGACTCTCAAACACCTGTTACTCTGCAAAGAAGAGTTCATCATGAGACATGTGCACTGAGGTGGCATGTTTTGCATTAAAAGTATTCATTTCAGTTTTAAAAACTAAGCAGTCAACTGATTGTCTGTTAGCGCTGTTTGCAGAATTATAGTTTGTTGTGGAATGTAGTAGTGTGACTGCATTTTATGACGGGAGTCATTTCCATCTTAGTAAAATCATGCCTGGGATAAAACGTTAGAAAAGGAAGAGTTGGAAAATGGTGCCGCTGTTGGACAGCTGGCTGCAAAGCAATGAGTAGTACATGGTGGTCATTAATGCAGCAACGAGCAACGTTTATAAGGCAGATCACTAATGGCACACCACACTGGAGCAGCTCAACTCTGTTAATTTTCCTCATTTTATCAGAAATACGTGTAGCCAAACATGCATTTCTACAGGAGGTTAAGATGATCGTAGTATACTAGGTGGAAGCAAGTTACTTGATCAGCTTAATGAACTACGTACAGAACAGCTTACATCCAATGCCAAGAAAGGCACGATCACACATCCTGGACACAAAAACCTTTGTAAATACTGCAGAAAGACCAGTACTGCCATGTTTTTAGTTTAACCATTATAGGAACCACAGAGCTCAATGCAGGAGAAAGCAGCAAGACCGAGCTCACTGCATGGTAAATAGGGCACTATATGCACTGTCAAACCAGATTTCATTCTTCTGTATAAAGCAATCATAAGGCCTCACTAAGAACAATGTACAGCACTCTGCAGGCTATACAGGAGGAATATTAGGATGGCCAACACCATTCAAAGCAAAGTAACTGCAATATGAAGTCAGTAATGCTAAACACACACTATCCAGAAAAAGAACAGAGCAGGAAAGCAGGATTCAATGTCACTAAATCTTTAGGAAAGTGGTGAGGAATGGCAGAAAGTGAAAGCAGCCTAGTTAAATGATCAATGCCCTTTAACTACAAAAATAAGCATAATGCAGATAACAGATGTGAACGACACGACAGTCCCAAAGACCTCACAGTCGCACTCGCACTCACAAAGCATTAGGGTTAAACATTGGGCAATCAATGAAGTGGAATGCAGTTTTGATGCATCAATTTCTAAGTTGCTAAATGAGGCAATAGGAACCACAAAACAAACAAGTTTATACAACTGCAAGGAAGACAAGTAGGCATGCAGCAGAAAAGTGAAACTGTAATTTCAGTGCAAACTGGATCCTCCACAAGAACCGACTGCTACTCAATAAGAAAAACAGCAACAGCTAGTGAGCTGCCATTGGTCCAAGGCAGGGTCAGCTCAGACACCGGTTATTAACAGGGAGGGAAGGCTGGGTCAGCTTGGACACCGGTTATTAACAGGGAGGGCTGGAGGGGAGGGTTAGGAGGTTCAGGGTGGGAAAGCTGTCTGGACAGGGGTGGTAAAAGGCCAATGACAGAGGGGCTCAGCATTTTCCATCACTGATCTCAGAGACAGCTATTCACGGACTGCATCAACTATGGTCCAGCAGTAAGGCATATGGAACAAATACAAGCTGAAGTGTACGCTATGCTAGACCTTAGGTACAGAGATGTGAAAGGATTTGTTTTGGCAGATGATGGAGTCTGTACAGCAGCAGGTGACTCCATCATATCATAACCATACAGCCAGTAATCGATCCTCTGCCTCACTGACAGGGCTCAGTACAAAGGATCCGAGGGGAGAAAGTAGTAGTTGAAGAGTAACAAGAAGCATCTTGCATGGAAAAAAGTGAAAGAGGGCAGAAGAGGAGGAAGGGAAGCTGGTTATGAATGATTATCAGATTTTTACAATGGTTACAAAAGTTGGGGCTTTTTTATGTAGGAAGATAAGCTGCTGAGTGAATTGCAGGCCAGTAGTTACAGGATTACAGAGGAGGAAAGGGTGAAATCTAAAAAAGGTAAGGGTAAACAAGTGGGGTGTTGATGGGGCGTGAGGAAGCAGAGATAGCAAGGACACCAGGCACCAGGGTGTACCTTCAGGTGTAGCAATTTCAGACCAGATTAGATTCTTGCTGGCGGAGCTCAAATTTGAGCATGGAGCAACATAAGAGCCCTCCATTGGGTGATGATGGGCACGTCCAACCTAGTGAGAGTAGTGAGGGGATAAGTAAAGGAGCAGTAGTGCTATGGAGTAGTCACAACTGATCAGGGTGAGGATGGGCATGCCCAACCTGTTGTGAGTAGTGAGGGTTTAGTACAAGAGCAGTAGTGGCTATGGAGCAGTCACAACTGATAAGGGTGATGATGGGCACGCCCAACCTAGTATGAGAACTGAGAGGATAAGTAAAGGAGCAGTAGTGCTACGGAGCAGTCACGATTGATCAGCTTCTTGGTTCTAATTTGAGTGAAAAAGTGAAACAGCAAACTGCTTGTGGAGAACATGTGAATATATTTTCTTTACTGAATAGGGAAGAGGAGGACAAAGGAAAGAAGGATAGAAGTGTTGGGTACATGGTAGAGAAAAATAACATGATCAGACTACCTGGAGGAACTGGGTCACTAGATTCTCTATGCAAGAAGGAATTCTAAACAAAAGGAGTCCTAGAATGGCGAAGGGGACATATTTCAATAAAGTGACCATGTGTTTTGCATAGATGCGCCTAAATTGTTGAATTATGATGAGGATTATAGGATGATGAGGCAAGCATAACCAGAAAGACCATGACCTTGAATGGACCTTGGCTTACTATGCTGGCTTCAAAGTGGGAGTACTTCTAGATTTGAAGCTACTTAAGTAGTGAGTGCATTTTATGAGGAAATCCATGAGCTTAAAATTCTGGGCAGCCTAGAGAACCAGCCTTGGACAGGCATAGGGGGAGCTGGGCAGGTGCTCCCAGTACAACTATGGACAATGCTGGAACCGCCTTTAGTGGAAATTTTGGCACTATTACCTTGGCATATGGGAAGTCGAACGACCCAGCAAAGGGGCGCATTCAGCTTGCAAGACCAGAATTCAGGAGCTCTCAACCACCGCTGATGTTCAGGGAGATTCAGAGTTCACTCCCAACCCCAGTAAGAGGGAACATTTTAAGCGAATAGCTGAGGGATTACCTTGACATGGAATTCTTGGCCATATTACAAGAGGGACTCACCAAAGGCTTGAGGATACCAGTGAAGGGGGAATCTCTCTAAAAAAAAAAATGAAATCAGCTAGGGTACAGAGATGGTCCAGAGAAAGCTGGGCAAAGAAGTGAAAACAGGAAGGCTAGCAGACCCATTTTCCCAACCACCTAAAGAGGATTTAGTGTTTCACCTGCAGGATTACTACTGAGGAAACCAAGCAAATTTCATCTGATCACCTGTCACAGCTGGAGGGGTGTCAGTGAACAGCACAACAGAAGCAGAGACCTCAGTGTGTTATGCTTCATTTGATGAGGCAGTGGTTAAGGTATAAAAGAAAGGGAGAGATGTGTTAATGGTGAATGAAGACAGAGGTGGCTTTCAGGCATGGTATCTAAAGGTGGCAATACATGGTAATGTGGAAGCCTATGGGCTGTTCCGCTGGTTGTGCCACATTTGAAAAATTTAGTGCCTTTTATACTGGATGACAGAACAGAGTGGCAGGGGAAGATAACACTGTCCAATATTTAGATAGTTTTATATTTGTGGGTCAGAAAGATACAGTCAGTTGGCAGTGGACATCTTTGCCCAATTATGCATAGAACCAGTGTGCCATTAGTGGTGGACAAAAGCAGAAGGGCCAGCCAATAAGCTATACTTTTTAGGCCTTGAAACTGACAGTGCAGATGGTTTATGTAGGCTGATGAGTGGCAAGGTACAGAAAACTTCACACAGGGTTGAATCAGATACTGTGGCAATGAAAAATGACCCAAAACTGCAGGAATTAACAGATTACTGAATCCTGCTTGTAACACGACTCTGGTGAGATCATCTTTCATGGGAAATTTAACTGCGAAGGGGTCAGGATGTACAGAATCACAGGATCAGAACATCCCAGGACCAGAGGAAGGATCTGGAGGTTTGGTAAGAGTTTCTCAAGTGCAGTGATAAAATGGAAGGATTGGGCCAATCAAGACCCTCATGAAATCTTTACAGATGCACCTGTGGAGATTGGCTTTGGGAGCTACTTGGCTCATTGGAACCTGACTACAGGAATTTAAGGACAGGTAACAGGGTTAAATTGCAGACCCAGAGGTAAGTATGCAGAGAACAGATTAGGAATCTTGTTGGTGAGGCTTCATTCTGATAACAACAGTGTTGTTCAAATGGTAAATAACCAAATAGGTGCAAAAGCGGTTTTGGGCAGGATAGTGCAGCACTATACCCTTAGATGCCGAATGTTGAAGGTATCACTTAAAGTATAATATATACCAGGTATACAGAACTCATGGTCAGGTTCATGTTCTTGTTTATAGTGGGTGTGGTTCAGAAAGATGGCTCCAAATGCAAAGCCAGTACCAGTCAGTGCCAGGTCAATTACAGTCATATGGCTGGACAAGAGTGGAGGCTACTGAGTAATTCCCTACAATAAGGGTAATGTACAAGGGTATACAGAAATTTATTCAAACCAGGATAGCTCAGGGTTGTGAAGCTGTATGGCCTGTTCCTCCTCCCCGGAAAAGAGCTTATATTATGACAATGTGGGACTTGGTCTGGAGCCCTGGCAAAGCTAGAAGTTCTATGTGCGTGCTGAACTGGTTTCACCAAGTAATGGGTTGGTATGATTCAGCAAAGTCTTTTCATGTGTGTGCTATGTTTAAAGATTGGGGGAAACAGGCATCCCATAGGGTTAAGAGTTCTCCAGATACTATACCATCCCAACAGATTGCACAAGTTCATACAAAGTTTTACTGTTCAGTGCTTGTTTTCTTACATGGCCTTTTATGGTGCTCTTAGACATTCTGAGATTGTACAACCAAATGTAAACTAGGCTTACGCCCACTGTGCTTCTGTCAGAACATGTTCATGTCTCTGGAAAGCATGCTTGAGTTTATGCAGCTAGATCTAAACCAGATCAGATGGGGATGTAGGTTTATGCCTCGACAGGATTATGCTGGGATCTGGCTGCAGTGCTGTCAGGGTACCAAGGTCAGCAGAGAATGCAAACAGGACCATTATTTTGCCACAGTAAGGTGACCCTCAAGTCCAGTCAAGACCCCGTGAAGTTAAGTGGGCTAGATGAACACAGGCACACGCTTCATTCACTTTGGATAGGGGCAGAATTTTATGCTCACACTCATACCTCTCAACCTCTTAGAGCAAGAAATCTGGACAAATACCCAAAAATAGGGGCACATTTTAAATGTTGCTCTTTTACACTTAGAAAGTTGCTAGAATAGTAGGATTATTGTTAGTATCTATTTTGTGGAGGATATGAAGTCTGAATCTCTAATGCATGTCATTATTTAGTGACTTTAATCCTTAGATCATCCCAGTGATTTGTCAAAAAAAAAAAACACAATTTTTATGAGGAACAGACCAAAAATAAGTCAAACGTCTGAGCATTCTGCAAATATCTGTACAGTTGAGAGTCACATGGTATGGTAAGTCGTCCCATGTGAATACCAAGAAGCTCACCGCGTGGAATTTGAATGCGTTTAAAGTTTACATTAGGTGGGGATTGCTACAACTTCCAGTTCAGACACGGATGAAATAGTGGCACTTTTAGTTGGTAGATCACTCATTCATCGAGAGATTACAGCATTGGCTGCAATATAAGAAATAAGCTTCAGATCACATCCACGGAAACTTGCAAGGCTGATTGGTTTAGGGGGTCTGAGGAAATGGCCAAAGCTTAGGCAGGTGCTGTAGTAAGCAGCCATATGCAATGATCCTGATGCCACAGTGTTATACCTGGGAGGGAATGACATACACCAGACTCTAATTATGCATTTGTTAGAAATGACTGTATAAGAAGCAGTTCTGTTACAGAATGCTGACCACAGATCATTTACTGGTCAGAAATCACACAATGGATAAGTTGGGGAGGGGGGTAAAAGCCCCTCCACTGGTAGAAAGGCTGAGGCACAGAATTACCAACTTCAGGGAGAAGCTATCTGTAGGTTTTGGGAGCATTTATATTACTCACTCAGGCATTTGAGTCAAGAGGCCTGACAGGTACAACAGGGATGGGATGCATTTATTGAAGGAAGGTTTAAGTGTTTTTTTCATTCAGAACTGCAGGTGGGGCTAGATAGTTTCGGCCTGGATGTACTCCATTTGGAGATGTGTTTGTTAGAAGAGAGAAGACAGTCTCCCTTCTGTGCTAGAAGTTAGAAGGTTACAAGACTTACTAATTAGCCCTCCCAAGGAGCAGTTGGTCCCAAAGGGAAAGTTTCCAAGGGAGTTCCCAGCACAGTACTTTACTTTGGCAAGCTGTAAGGCAGCCAAAGGAAAACTGAGTAAATTTTATGTCCTGTGGCTTAATAAGAAGGTCAAAGGGCAGTACATCAACAGTGCTGCCTGCTGCAGTGCTTAGCTGATGTATGTAGGTGCTTATTAAACAGCCTTCCTGAAATTTCTGCCTTGCGCACATCTCTTAAACGACTAGCTTCAATCAGATGGAGTAATATGCCAATTAACACCTGACTGTGGTCAGAGGCATAGCTGGCTTTTAGAAAGCCTAGGGATGTCCTGCACTGCGATACCCTGCCTTCAGAGCTCTTCATCTGAAGAGCAAGAAAAAAAAAAGTCCACTCGCTTTAAAGCCATGCACATTCCCCCTCTCAGGCACACCTCCTCCCTGCCCCAGTTGTTCAATGGAAGAGCAAGATGTCCATGGTGATCGACTGCTCTCAACAGTCTAAAGCCAGGCGCATCTCAAACCCCGCCCCCCCAGCACAGGTCCCCTCCACGTCTTCACAGGAAGAGCAAAGAAAAAAAAAAAGCACTGCTCTAACAGACTGCAGTCTTAAGCGAAGCACACCTCCTTTTCTCTGCCACAGCAAGAAAAAAAGGTCTGCACCACTCACTGGTTCTCCAATCCAGTCAGATACACATCCCACCCTGTATGGTGCACCAGCTCTTCAGTGGAAATGCCAAAAAAATTGCCAATTGCTACATTCAGAAATGCCACTACAAAAAGAATTCAGGAAGTGTACTTCAGGATTGTACCCACTCACACCTTGTAGCCAGGGCAGCTTTCCTTTTCAGCCCACCCTTGCTACGCTACATGCTGCGGTCATTTAATCCACTTGATGTGTAAGGGCCTTCCTAATGTTACTGCTTATGACTGGTAGAGAGACATACAGGCATTCATCTCAAAAGGAGGATGGTAAAAATGGTTAAACTGTATGACACAGCGGCATGCTACAATGACTGCTAATCAAAAGTGGTAGGACAAAAAGTATTTGTGTTTTTACTGAATTAGGCAGGGAACACCGACATGCACAATCTCAGTATGTGTACTGTTGTTGAGCTCAAGAATCCAAAAAAAAACGCGAATAAGAAAAAACTCACTAACAAACAAAGCTTTCGGGAATAACCCTTCTTCAGTGCTCTTAGAATAGTAAATGAACTCAGTACAGATATATATATATATATATATATATATATACACACACACACACACACACACACACAATTAACTTAAGCATATATGACACAGCCAACCTATAAAAAACGTCTAAAAACACATCAATTCAAATTTAAAACAACAGACTTGAAATAAAAATGTCATAAATAAGTAAATACATGAGTATTGCCTAAACATAAGAATCATGGACCAATATATCAAATAATGAATAATATATATTTATCAATTCATATTATTATTAATTATTATTCATATTATTTATTTTAATTACGCTAATGATATTGCTTCTATTTAAAATCTAAAACAGGTTTAACAGTAATCATACTATTTAAACCTGGTTTCTTATCCGCATGTAATTTAATGATCCATCTATATTCAGCAATATCTAATTTATTAATTATATCACCTAATTGCAAATTCTTATTTATTACCTCAAGTACTTTGAATTTAAAATTATGTGTAGTATCAGTCTCATTTCTATGTTGTACTAAGGCATTTGTAGATATATTTCTTCTCATTTAGGACTTGTGTTCAATTACACAATCTTTCAAAGCTCTAGAGCATTTCCCTACATAAAAACTTGTGCATTGTGTGCACGTAGCCAGGTAAATCACCATGGTACTTCTACATGTAGCTTGGTGCTTCATTTTATATTCAGTTCTATTTACTGGACGTATAAACACTATTTGTACAGATATCTGTACAGCAACTACAAGCATAACATGGTATTGTACCAGAGTTAAGAGATGTAACTTGTAAACAATTAATCTCAAAATCTTTATAACATAATCTTCTCCTTAAACTGTTTATTTTTATATGAAAATCTGGGCTTACATCCCATTATTCCACTTAATTCAGGCTGAGCCATTAAAATACACCAATTCTTTTTAATTATTTGCTCATCTCCTCTTGTCATATTATTATATGTGGTTATATATCTCAATATATTACCTGAGCCACTGTCCATAACTTCTAAGGTCTTACAAACCGCAAAAAAAGGGGATGCACAGGTCTTTCTATTATTCATAACATTCTCCCTTATGCCATTTATATGCCTCATATCATAGCCCCTATTCAAAGTTTCATGGCAGATGAGATCCATTTGCTCTTGACACTTACCCTCGTCTGTATTTAATCTACTTATTCTTAACAATTGGCTTTTAGCAATCCCATTAAACACATGATGTGCATGCATACTCTTTGCATGTGTATACCTATTTACTTGTACATCTATCTTATAAACACAAGTTTCCAAGTTATTATTATTGCCTTTGTACAACTCAACATCCAAAAAGGATATTTTAGTCCTAGAAAAATTAATCGAAAATTTTAAAAAGTCTGTTGTATTATTCAAGTGAAGAACAAAATTGTCCAATTCTTGTTCATCACCCTGCCATAAAAGAAAACAATCATCCACAAAGCGCTGATAGAAAAGTACATTACTCTTACATCTACTGTCTACATTAAGAATATTTTGCATCTCCCACTGATTACGCATGATGCCAGCATATGTGTTTGCCATGGGCGTACCCATGGCTACACCAGATAGCTGTAAATAGGGTTGTTTATTGAATAAAAAAAAACATTTTTCTCTAGTACAATCTCTATTGCACTACATATAACTTCAATGTCTCTCCCTTTCATATTTGAGTTAGTAGACAAAAATTCACGAATTGCATTAATACCATAAACATTAGGTATAACAGTAAAAAGTGAAGCTATGTCCATTACCATAATAATGTTAGTATCCCTATTATTATTATACCATTCGTACAATTTTCTTATAAAATCTCCTGTCTCTTATGTAACTAGGACATAGTTTCAAATATTTACTTAATTTTTCTTGAACAAATACTGACAAAGGTTCAGTTGACCAATCCCTTGAGCTCAAGAAGCCAGGAAAGAGCACTAGAAATCTACATTAAACTATCACAGTAAAGAGGTAGTCCAGTAATGCATTCTATTACCAGATCTAATGGGAACAAAAAAAAAAAAAATGTTTTAGGGCAGTGAAGTACAAGTACTGGAGAATGAGTCAGCGAAATGCTCAGTACAACTTGGCAGTTTTGAGAACTCCAATACCAAAAACCTTTGACCAGCAGAATTTTGACCTCTGTGTTTGAAGCACATCAGCTGGGAACCCAGCTGCTAAAACATGTAAAACATGCACAGAGCTGTGATAAGAACTGCTTTATGCAACTACAGAAACATTACCCTTTCCTACGCAAGAAAACCAAACAGTCCTAGGGGAAGGGGGTCCTGTTTATATTTTCAGCTGCTTTTTCTCAACTTGATGACAGTAGAATACATTCAATGTGTTTAGAGATTGGTTTACAGTTCCGGTTATTTTCTACTAACCGATTCTCCTTCCATGCCTTTATACATCCACGATATAAAAGCAGACAAGGATTTTACCCAAGAGGAGTCCTAGATTATTCAGGATTGAGTGTAGCTATGCTTTTCACCTTACAGAGCATCAACTTTTTTGCTGCAGTAACACAAAGACCTTGATAGAGCCGCAACATTGTGGAATTTAAATAAGTCACTGGAGTGACCATGTCCTCTAATGCATAGCATTGAGTGCTTCTTGTTACAAAATATTTTTTAATGTTTACTACTATGTCAGTACTCTCCACAAAAATATGTAATGTGGGTGGGGAGTAGTGTAAATCACAATGTAGCAATCTCTAAATAAAATATTAATAGCAGCAGCAACAATAATAAACTTCTCCCAGCACACACACACACACACACACACACACACACACACACACACACACACACACAGAAATTCATTTTTACAACAGAATGAAAAGAGTTGTATGTATGGATAACAGACCACTTCTGGTAAAATTAGTAGCTATAATCCAAAACAGTTGCATTTTTGAGACAGAACAGTTGTAAATTGTGTACAAGTTATGTGCACAGTATGTGCATCGGGTACAACCATACAGCACAATGTCTGATTTATGCCTTTTCCAGGAAAATAAACCACTTCAGGGTCCGTTTCAGGGCAATGTCTTTAGTAAATTTTTCTTGGAAAACATCCAGCCTTGCAAAACATATGTAACACTTTTTTACAAGTACTAAATAAGCCGATATATCTGTGCTGGTGCTTTCTATTTTGCATGCACACATCAAAAGTGTGATACATTTCTTTCAAAAGCAGGCTCCATAAATAAATCCTGGCAGAACACACTTGGCAACTCTAGAAAATTCCTCCACTGTTGCAAGACTAGTCTAATGTTACAGCATTAGGAGAAATGATCTTTGTAATACTTCAGTAAGTCAGAAAAGTTCTGTCTACAGACATCTGCTTCCAAGATGAACTCATTTAATTTGCACACTGTTACATACTGTAGCACCACACTGGATGTGCAGTAGCAAACCTCAGGCAGCAAAGCACCCTTCTTTCCAAATGAACACTGACAGACATACGATTCCCATGTAAAGCAGAATAATACCTATGTGCAATGCATCATTTCTGCTGCATATGTCATGTAAAATGACTAATGGTAGACCCCCAAGCTAAAATAAAAATGTATAATTAATATGAAGCACGCAATTAAGCATATTTCTGCAGCAGAATTGGGCCTCTGCTCGTCTACATCAGCTACAGTTTAAACAGGTGTGTGTCGGGGTGCACTGCCCCCTTCAAATCCTAGCTCAGTTGGTTGTCTAAACCTTACTGCAGAATTTAAAGGAGGAAGCACCACCCACTTCAACTCCTAGCTATTGCCGTTGCTAGTTTGAAAACAGTTGCAAATTTCTTTAAAAATAAAATTATTGGAGGGTGGTGAAGATTGCAGAAGCCCCACTTATATGCCAGCAGCACCAGTAAGACACATGCTGATTGTGCAATATCTTACTTTTCCCAGCATGTAAGGAAGCTGCTGCTTCATCTAATCCCCCCTGCAGTTTCCTTCCTCAGTTTGGAAACAACTGCAACATGTAATTAGTTTTATAACTAGTTTTATAACTAGTAGGAGTTAAGCTAACAGGCAATGCCTCTTCATAACGATGCGGAAGAGAATGTAGCAAAAAGGAGGGGGGGGGGTGAATTCACTGACAAAGGAATCAGCAGGAAGTGAACATGAAAAAGCTTCAGAATATAGGCAAAATTAATGTATTTATTCAAGTGGACAGTGTAAGAGAAGTTATCCAATGTTCTGGCCAAATGTCCCCTAATAGTAGAAATACCACCTCTGTTATCCCCTGAAAATAAGTACACTAGTATAATGAGGCTAAAGCAGTTAAAGAATAAACAAAAATAAAATAGATTGAATGAATGAATAAATTAAATACAATGAATATGCCACAGAAGTGTCACTCAATTCAGTGATTTCCCTCGCCTCCTTTTCATCTGGCATGCAGTAGCACTGCCATCAACTACTTGGCTCCCTGTAGTGCCCTCTGGTAAGAATCTGCTGCAAAAATAACAGATGTCCCGTCTGCTCCATTAACATAGTGGAATAAAGAATTTGACTCGGCCAAAGCCTTCAACACCATTCCCCAACTCTCTTTAGGCATCGATCCGTATGTTACCAGATGGGTAGCAAACTAGTTGACAGAACCCACCTAGTCAAAATAGGGGAAGCAACCTCAAGTAGCAGATCCGTAACGAGTGGTGTACCCCAGGGATTGGACTTGGAGCTTCTGTTATTTGGGATATACTTTTCTGAAGTGCAGGCCAAAACCAGTGCACTATGGCTGACCAAGTTTGCAGATGACTGCAAGCTGGGTGCTGTCATCAATTCCACTAGTGATGTGGACATCCTCCAAGAGCGTCTCACCCAAACAAATGACTGGTGCCAGAAACATGGTCTCAAGCTGAATACCAAAAAATGCATCATTATCACCTTTGGAGAGAGAGAGAGAGAGTGACTTCTCCAGAAATTATCACATTAATAACATCCTAAGCACACAATCAGTCATGAGGGATTTAGGCATCCAGGTTGATAGCAACCTGACTTTTGACCACCATGTTGCTTCCGTTGTATGGAAAGCTTTCTACGTGGCTCACCTTATAAGTAAGGGCATCTCATCCAGGGACAAGGAGGTCATAATATCCCTGTATTCTTCCCTTATAAGGCCCATTATTGAGTACAACGACCCTTTCAGCATGTACCTCAAAGCACATGCAGCAGTTGAAGAGACCACAGAGATTCCTCACCAGGAGAATCCAGGACCTCAAACATCCATCCTACACTGACAGGCTAAAAGCCCTGTCCCTCTACTCAGCTTCATACAGACTCCTCAGAGGTGACCTCTGTCTGGCATACAAAGCAATCTCAGACCCCACCATGATGGGACTGCTGCATATCCGCAAGTCAAGCTCCACTCGCGTAACCTGTACATGCGACCTCAACCTGGTCTGTGACATCAACAGGACTTGTTGGCAGGAAAGATTTGTGTCCCAGAGACTCCCCCATCTGTGGAATAGACTCCTTCTCTGCATCAAGCAGAGTACCTGTCACCATGAAATCCTTTTTAAGTGCAACCTGGACAACTAGATGGGAAACATAAAATACACACCTGGGATTCCATCTGTGTCCCTGCTGGGCTGGGGCATTGGGTACTGACCTGGCTAAACATGAGCTTTCTGTGTTAAAACTGCTTAACAAAGTCTTCTTAAAATTGGTATAACATTCCAAGCAACATGACGTGCCTTTATTTATTTATGTCTTAGCTCATCAGATACAAGCATCAAGAAATCAGGTTGCAAAGCTCATATCCAATCTATTAAAGCCAATCATTCACTCCGTACTGATGCCCAGACTTCTCTTAAAACTTTCACTCACCTTAAGTCTACATGTGAGCAAGTCAGAGCTGGCCCAAGTCACGCTCAAATTTTAGCACATGCTCAGTTCGGGCTCATACTCTTCAATTAGGAAACTCACAGGATGATTAAATAATGTACTTATAAAATGTTCTTTGGATTAAATAATATAATTTAGCATTATTTACTACTGATATTACTATGGATATTACTTTTTAAAAAATCAGCTTCTTTACACTATGTATGCAAAAGTTACTTTCAAATGTGGAACAGCGAGGAACATGGACTTTAAGACACAGAACATTCTTCATAATGAGGTACACTTCACAGGTATGAATACTTTGGCCATTATGTCTTGGAGAAGTAAGAGGTAATGCGAGGGAAAAAACAAGACATGGCGAAAATGGCTATTGATTTTGGCCTGCTGTAGCTGCAGGAACAAGCTTATGTACATGAAAACAAAGCTGGAATACATTTACTGGTGGCTTACACCGCTCAACTCTCCCTGATAACACAGAATGTCCTTGATTTTTGCCTCATTTGGTTGGCACTTTGACAAATTTTTGCAGATCGAAGTTACTAAATAATGACAACTAATTGAGTTTCAGACTTCCTATCCTTTAGAAAATGAGCATTATAATGTAAACCCTGTCATTCTAACAGTTCTCAGAGTATATGAGTAATAAATTCTGCCCCTGATTTTGGCTTTCTCCTCCATTTTTTTCCTAATTACTGAGCTAAGTGGATGAGAACAGATACAAGCTGGTTGGAGGTACGGTTAGCATAATGGTTAAGGTCCTTACCTCAAAGACGCAAGGTACAGAGTTTGATTCTGGCCTTGGGTTATTCACTAGGCTTAAATAACCCTTAAGAGCAATTAGCCTAGTATTCACCTATGAACCTATCAGTAATACAGGAATAGCACAAGAAATTTATACTAATATTTGTGAATGATCACAGATATGTGGCATGCTTGGGAAGAGTGAACAATGTGTCAGTGAGCAACAAGTTAAAATATGTGATGTGTCTTTCACTTTTCTTCGCAATCAGACAAGTAAAACATATGCTAAAAGTGTCTGCTTGGAGTGGAAGCAATTGACCAATCTGGTTTTCTTAGGACACAGGATCTGAATTGCTTAGACATAAGACCTTAAGTTTAATTCTGGTTGCCGCTAAAAAAGCAATTACTAGAAAATGGAAATCAAAGTCTAAGCTAACAATACTAGAAGTAGTGAATATAGCAACGGAGATAAAATAACTGGAAATAAGATTTTTGAACAGGGTAAAAGCAAACTATATAGAAAAAATGGAAATTGTGGGAACAATATATACAGAAAAATATTTTGTAAGAGGAATAAGGTTTAAAAAAGGCAAGAACTGAACAATTTATATAATGATGGTTTGATTATACTGCAGTGGTCTCCAATCTTTTTTGCACCAAGGACCGGCATCAATGTAAGAATTTTCCATGGACCAGCCACCATCTCACGGTGCACATAAAGTAGATATTTATTTGACATTTGTTTAAAGAGGAGGCTAGACCCAGGGAGAAAAGTTCCAAAGTACAATAAAAAGACAGTTGGCAATAATTACCAAAATAGTGTACATTCTGCTTAATAGCATAACATTGATCTACTATGGTTTGAGAGGTAAGAAAACCTAATGGCAACCTTACTGACTTTATGTTTATAAGAGCAATATTTAAACTATGTCCCTATTTGGCTCTGTCCAGCATACATCTCAATTGTACAAATTTTCACAGAACATCCAGATTTTTGCCTCATATTTTTGGTCTTTTTCTCATAAAATTGTTGTTTTCTGGCAAATCACTGGCAGATCATTGAGGCTGAAAATAACGACAGTCGAGTTTCATATTTCATAACCTTCAGAAAATTCATGCTAATGCAAAACCTGTCTTTCTATCAACTTTCGAAGTTTGTAAGAGCAGTACTTAAAAGGGTCCCTTATTTTGGGCGTTTGCCTCCCCATTATTTTTGGCTTTGTCCGGATTTTGTGATCTAAGAAAGAGGCTGACGCATATCATGCCTGTCACTGTACAGAGTTCTGCAGAATGTCCAGATTTTTCCCTCTGGGCTTTGGTCTGATCCTCATAACCTTTGTGATTTTCTAGCAAATCACTGGGATGATCTGAGGAAGTAATGATCAGCATTTCTATTTCAGATCTCATATCCTTCAGAAAAATGCACAAGACAAATCTCGTTATTCTAGCAACTTTCTATGGCTATAAGAGCAATATTTAAAATCTGTCCCTATTTGTCGCCCCATTCTGTTAGGCTTTGTCCAGATTTTTTTGCACTACTAAGAGGTTTGGTGTGTGTGTGTGTGTGTGTGTGTGTGTGTGTGTGTGTGTGTGTGTGTGTGTGTGTGCAAGAAAGAGAGAGAGAGGGGGAGAGAGAGGGAATGAAGAGTGAATGATCACTGGTGGCAGCAGCAATGAGGTTTTTGTATCTTTTGTCCATAAAACACACACACACTTTTGCTTTCATGCACGCATTCACTCACACACGCAGACACAAATACACTCGTACAGGCATTCACTTACCTGACGGCCCGGTACCAAGTGCTCCAGAGCCTAGTACCGGTCCACGATCCGGTGGTTGGGGGCCGCTGTTATATTGTATAGAACATAAGTGATGTATAATTTTTATAAAATATGAACTTAATATAGTTTGATAACTTTTATATAAATGTAAGTCTGCTTATGTAAAAAGTGCTAATTCAATAAAAGTGAAAACACGTGGGTGTTGGTGCGCATGTGTTTGTGAATGCACGGTAAGGGATTAGTTTTGCTTGTTTCCTTTCTCCACTTTCAGCCCTGGCTTGGCTACTTACAGGCACTAATAGCTAAACCAAATTCTTTTTTTAAAACCCCCTGGACTGCCCACCCCTACTGAGGTCAGCATCTCCACCAACAACAGCTACTAGGGTCAGCAGATTTTCAGAAGCCAAAGCAAGACATGCCTTACTGATGTATAATTTCTGCAAGGCAGTCCGCTTTGTCAAGCACTGCAAATAATTTTACTTCATTATCAAAATTAAAGCTAGATGAAGTAAAATGTAATCTCTAAAAACCATAACTCGCAACCTCTTAGCACAAGAAATCTGGGCGAAGCCAAAAATAATGGCGGAACAAAGGCCCAAAATAGGGACATTTTTTAAATATTGCTCATATAAACTTAGTTGCTTGAATAAAAAGGTTTTATGTTACCATGCATTTTCTGAATGATATGAAGTCTGAAACTTAAATGCCTGTCATTTAGTGAATTCAGTCTTCACTGATTTACCAGAAAAGCACAAGTATTATGAGGCACAGACTAAAGATATGAAGCAAAAATCTGGACATTATGGGAAAATATGGACAGTTAACAGCTATGCTAAACACTGCCTCAAAATATGTGTTTAAGAAACAGCATTTTAGTTAAGTGTTAAGAAGAACATGTCAGCAAATGTGTAATAGTTCATATGTTTTCACTGGATCAAAACTGTCCTGTGCAAATGGAAATAAGCCAATTGGCAATGCTAGGAGCATTACAAAAACACAAAGTTGAAATGTAAAAGTCTGCGATGCCACATTATTATTGGGGTCACACATTGGATACTCTATCTTAGGCCTGAAAGACAGTCTGTTGACATAATCCGGAAACTATGGAGAAGATCATGAACTGATGTTTCATCCTGAACTACAAGTTTGCTGTATGGAAATACATTCTTGAAATACAAAAGGGAACAGTATGGTGGCTTCATAACATATAGTTGGCCCTATCACTTATACACGATTAAAAAAAGTTTGTCTGCAGGATTAGAAAGTACGGTACATTCCTACTGACTTTTGCATGAAGAGCAGTCTTATTAAATCTTCCAGCCTTGTTCAAATCTCCCAAAATTAACAACACACAGAAATGAATATAGCCCTGAATTCAACTATGAACCTACTTTGATGCAACTTCACAAGGAAGTCAGGAGTTCTACGTAATATAAATTAGCTACAAAGTTTTTAACCACTGGAGTCATGTACTTCCTCTTAACCTCAAACTGAAACATTAGTTAAAATGGATTAATTTAATAAGACATCATGAGGTGACCAATTGGGAATACTTTACTCATTAGAGCTGTGAGCCAGCTAGCCCACAGATCTTATTTTTAGTCTCTCAAACTCTACCTGTACTGGTGAGTTTAAGCAAAGAACGTGCCAAAATTCCCCACACTGTCCTTGAAGCACTGTCCCCTAACAAGACTGATAGACTTTTCAAAAACAAAACAGATCTTTTTGCTGACCCATGGGTTCTCCAGAAGTCCTTGACAGACTAGGCCTTGGCTAGGTGCTGTCACATACCTGTTTGTACAGGTAAATAAAGTACAGTTGTGTACACTTGCCATAAATGTAGATGTTAGAGTCTATTCACTGTTTCAGTCATCACCTGTGGGTTATCCCTGCTGTGGTAGCCCTCGGCCAGCCCAAATACCAGAGTCAATGCTTTTTGTGTCGGCTGCCATCGCCTGTAGTCTAACATCAGGTCATCAGTGCTATAAAGCAAGGCAGCCGACATCATTACATCATTTTTTTCTTGCCCTAACCCGTCAGAAGCACAAGGAAATAAGGAAAAGTGGTCCTAGTGGCTAAAAGCCACCGTGTGAAGCTAATATCCCCCTAGGGGAAGATGCTATACGGGGGATGGAGAAAGGGAAATCAGGACTGCAATAGTGAATACACTCGAACATCTACATTTATGGTAAGTGTACACAACTGCACTATGTTCTTCGTGTTTCACTGTTGCAGTCATCACCTGTGGGAAGATTCCCAAAGCTGAGTAGAGGGGTGGAAGGATTGGTTAGAGTCCTAGGCATGGGTCAGCAGGCCCTGCAGCACTGCAGAGGCAAACCCTGCCCTAGACTTAGAAAAAAAAGAGGTAGGTGGCAATGCTTTGTAAAGGTATGGCAAAAGGTACAAGTGGCAGCTTCCAAGATGACCCTGGTGGGGACTCCTCTGAGGAAGGCTGTGGAAGTGAAGGCTGCCCTAGTGAAGTGGGTATGGACAGACTTGGGGGGGGGGTTCCCCATGTAGTCTTTAGCAGAAATGGATACACTGTGATATCTATTTGGAAATGGTTTGTTTGGAAATGGGCTTCCCCTCTGCCCCAGGGGCAAAGCTGACAAGTAGTTGGTCTGTTTCTGAGTCATATGTGTACATCTAGCGAGTGTAGAATTCTTCCCCCCTTGTTTTGAGGGTTGGGAAAGAAGCTGGGTAGGTTATGGCCTGGTTGAGGGTCACATAAGATACCACCTTGGGCATAAAGGAGGGGTTAGTCTTCAGGGAGACTCTGCATGGAAAATGATGAAGGGCTCAACAGCCATGAGAGCCTGAAGTTCTGCTACCCTTCTGGCTGAGGTGGTAGCTAGTAATAAAGCAGTCTTCCAGGAGAGGTATTTCAATTCTATAGAAGCAGCAGGTTTGAAAGGAGGTAAGGTTAGTTTTTCTAGAACATAATTCAGGTCCCAGGGTGGAATGGGAGGCCTTCTGGGAGGTCTTGATATCAGAAGCCCCTCTGAGGAATTCCATAATCAAAGGAAGAGAGAAGAGGGGTTGGTCTGAATCGCAATTGGCAGAAATGGCTGAGGCATGGATTCTAATAGAGGAGAAAGAAAGGCCACTATTGAGCAACTCGGCTAGGTAATCCAAGATAAGAGGGATGGAAGGACGGGAGGTACTGGCCCCTTTGGACTGGTTCCAGGAGCAGAATCTTTTCCATTTACCTGCGTATGATTTCCTGGTACTAGGCCTTTTGGCCTTTGTGATGATGTCTAGGACCGTTTTGCTTAACAGGGACTCCTTGTTAGCTTTTTAAGGTATAAGCCATGCTGAAAGATTGAGAGTCTGTAAGTCTGGGTGCAGTATTTTCTCCCTCTCCTGGGTTAAGAGGTCTGAGATCAGGGGAAGCTGCTTGGGGGTTGTAAAGTCACAGTGCGCAGTAAGGGTTACCAATGCTGCCTGGGCCAATCTGGAGCAATGAGGATGGCCTTTGGTCTCTCCTCCCCTATTTTGATCAGTGCCTTGGGAATAAGGGGCAGAGGAGGGAAAGCGTACACAAAGAGTGAGTTCCAGGGGGAAGGTCAAGGCATCCACCTTCCACGCTAGGAGGTGATACTCCCTGGTACAGAACTTTTGCAGCTGGTGGTTGAGGTGCGAGGTAAACAGATCCACTTCTGCAGTCCCCTACTCCCGAGTGATTTGCAGAAAGATTTCCCTGTGGAGCTACCATTCGTGGGGGTCCAGTAAGTTTCTGCTTAGGTGGTCTGCCAGGGTGTTGTTGACCCCTGGTAGGTATTGGGCAATTAGGTGAAGACCCATGGAGGTGGCTGTAAGCCAGAGGCTCAAGGCTAACCTGCACAGGGGGTAAGATTGGGTCCCCCCTGTTTGTTGATATACCACATTACTGTGGTATTGTCTGTTTTTATAAGGAGAACCCCTGGCCTGAGACAGGGTTTGAAAGATGTCAGAGCCTTTTGTACTGCCATCATTTCTTTCTGAATGATGTGCAAGTGAAGTTGCTGGGCATCCCAAAGACCTTGGGTGCACCTGCCTGCTAGGTGAGCACCTTCAAGCAATGCCTAAGACATCAGTGGTGATGGTCTGGTCAGAAGGGTGAAGAATGAAGGGAAGACCCTTATTCATGGCACAAGGGTGCACCTGCCTGCTAGGTGAGCACCCCAAGCAATGTCTGAGGCACTGGTGGTGATGGTCTGGATGGAAGGGTGGAGGATGAAGGGAAAACCCTTTTTTCTGGCACAGGCCTCTGCCCACCAGAGAAACTCGGCCCTTATACATGGGATCAGAGGGAGAGAGGTCTCTAGGGACTGAGAGTGCTGGCACCAAAGGTTCTTTAAATACCACTGAGTGAGGTGACTTCTGGAAGCCAGCTGGGTAAAGTAGAGAGGCAGGAAGCTCTGCTTTGCTGGGGATAGGAAGGCCATTTGGGATGCTGTGTCTAGCACAGCTCCCAAGAAAATTATCTTCCTGGTGGGGTTTTGCTTTGATTTATTCTCGTTGATGGTGAACCCTAGGGAAGTTAGGAGTGATTTGACAAAGAGAAGGTCCTGGAGTAGCTTTTCTTTGCACTCTGCCTAAATGAGGCAGTCACCCAGGTAAAGGTAAATCTGTATACTTCTCTGTCTGCAGAATGCTATGTCCGGGGCCAAGCATTTGGTGAATACTCTGGGAGCAGTAGATAAGCCAAATGGCAGCACATAGAACTGAAAGTGTTGTGAGCCTGCTCTGAAGCGCAGGAATTTCCTGCATGATTCCCTGATGGGGATGTGGAGGTAGGCAACCTTTAGGTCTAGGGTCACTAGCCATGCATTTCTTGTTAGCATAGGCAGTAGCTGCTGCAAAGTTAGCATTTTGAATCTGGGGACCTCCAGGGAGGTGTTCAGAATGAATAGATCCAGGATGGGGAACCAAGTGCCCTCTTTTCTGAGAACAAGGAATAGTCTGGAATAAAAGCCTTTACCTGTTTGATCTGAGGGGACAGGTTCCACTGCCCCCTGGGATATGAGAGTTTGGACCTCTTTCAATGCCTCTTCCCACTGATCTGGAGGCAAGTCTGGCTACCCTCTTGGAACTGGGAGTTCGCTGAAAGAGAATTTGTATCCCTGAGAAATTATCTTTAAGACCCATTGGTTCTTTGTTACAGAAAGCCAATTGTCTTTGAAGAGGGAGAGCCTTGCTCCTAGTTTTTGATGAGTGTAGGGAGGGCAGAGGGGGAGTCATTGTGTTTGCCATAGAAGATTGGCTTAGAACTCCCTGCCTTAGAGACGGAAGTGGTCCATTGGTTGCTTCTCTGCTGGCCCTGGGATAGGGGCTTGGATTGTCTGTCCCTGCGGGACTTACCTTGGCCCTGTCTGCCAGGTGCAGGGAAGGCCCAGTGCTAAGAGGGAAAGTTCCTGCTGAATCTGGGTGGTTGAACCTGAACGAAATATTCTACTGTCTGCATACATTTTGCTTTGTCTTCCATCTTTTTTAAGTACCTCATCTGCTTTTTCCGCGAACAAGCGCTCCTTATCTAGATGTGCATCAATAAGTTTAGACTTGACAAGATCAGGGAGAGGTTGTTGCTTCAGCCATGCACGTCTCCTAATGACAGATTCTGACACTGCTGCCCTGCTAGAGGCTTCTAGGGCATCATATCTACACTGTAATGAGTGTTTGGCCACTTGACAAGCAGTGTGCAGTAAATCTGCTAACTCTTTTTAATTTAGCATAGTCAGGAAAGGTAGCAATCTGCTGTTTTAATAGTTCCAAAGTGTATTGTTGATATTTTAACATATGGAACTGACAACTGAGTGCTCCGATAGCCAAGGTTGCAGAGGTGTATACCTTTTTACCCCATCTGTCCGGAGCTCTGGAGTCCTTGTCAGAAGTAAGAGGATTCTTGGCAGAACTAGTCTTAGCTCCTTTACATTCCTGTGTAATGACCTCTGGGTCTGCAGCAGGATTTCTGTACAGGTATTTGTGAGAATCTGGTACTCTGTAGTACCTGTCAGGTTTACTGGGAGCAGGAGGGAGGGCATCAGGGGATAAGCTGGATTCATGGACAACATCATTCACCACTTCTAAAATGGGGGTGGCCAGGGGTCTGTGCTGGGGCAGGTCCAGAAACTCTAAGTCTTTTCTTAGACTGTGGGAAGTCCTGAGATTCCCATTGGAAATGTTCCCTGAGGGAGTGAAGGGTTTCCCCAAAGGAAAGGTCCTCTGGAGGGGAGGCAGAAGGGATGGATTCCTCTGCATCTGAATCCTGATAGGCAGTTAAGGGATGCTGTTCCTCTTCAAAAACTGAATAGTCAGATTCCTTAGAATTCTGTTCTGTCAATTTCTGGAGAAGGGTGCCGTTTCCTTTTAGAAGTTGTAGCCAGACTACTCCAGATAAGGGAGATGAGATCTCCCGCAGTAGCAAGATGGTGGCTAGAAGCACATTTCCTAGGAGTGGCCTCGCTTCTAGGCCTGAGAGAATCCGTCAGTCTCAGAGAAACGGTAGTCGGATGTAAAGATGTCTGTTTTTGTCTAGATTCGGTAGTGCGAAAGGCCTCCTCAGAAGCCGGAGCCTGCGTCACAGCTCTGGACCAGGTCTATATTACCATATCAAATGTTAAGAATGTCAAATGCTCATATGAGCGAAAACGCACGAGAAGAACGTGTTTTTTTGGGGTCGCGGTACAGGGAGGATTGGAATATTTGCCCTTTCCTCACTGTAGTGCAACCTCGGAGTTGGAATATACATTTAGTGGGGTGGGGGGTGGGGGCACAGCCCCCCAGAATAGCAAGTTCGTTCTCATGCGTTTTCGCTCATATGAGCTTTCGACATTCTTACCATTTGATATGGTAATATAGGCCCCTCTGGACCCAACCGAGGCAGATACAGCCAAAGGCTCGGAAGACTAAGAAGATTTCTGCAGCATACCAGACTCCAAAAGGGTTTCGGTAGAGGCCTGCGTAGATATCAAATCGGGCATCAGGGGCTGTAAAAGCATCTCATTGAATTCCACAGAACTGACGATCTGCTTAGCGGTAGCATTGTCGGAAGGCTTAGCCTTGTGTGGTCCGTCTCTATCTTTATCTCTACGTTTTTTCAGAATGTCCACAGATTGTTGGCTGATGGACACCATATCGGAATGCGAAGACAGAACACGAAAATAATTGTCTACAAAAAGAGCTCTACAGCGAATGGTTCTCGCATTAAAGAGGGCACAGAACCGGCAACAGGGGATGTGGTCTGGGCCAAAATAAGTGACGCAGTAAGGATGCACGTCTCGGTGTGGGATCTGCTTTCCACAGACAAGACAATTGTTAACTTTTTCGGACATTGGTTAGTGCAAGAAAAAAGGATCCCCAACTGGGTACTTAGCTTTAGACGTTTTCAGCAGAAATTCAACTTCTGTAGCGACCAACCAGCACTTGTGCGAACTGCTTCTGCTATGGGCTCCACGGCAAGAAAGACTGATGTAATGACGTCAGCTACCTTGCTTTATAGCACTGACAACCTGAAGTCAGACTACAGGCGACGGCAGCCGACACAAAAAAACACTGACACTGGTATTTGGGCCGGCCAAGGGCTACCACAGCAGGGATAACCCACAGGTGATGACCGCAACAGTGAAACATGAAAAACATCATGACACCCTACAAATGGGATAAAATGTTTCCCATAACCTGAACTTGCACCAGTACTAGGCTCTATGTGAAGACAACTCACATACTGGCCTATAACTTCCTGAGATAACCGATGAAATGAAAACATCACCCAACTGTAACTTCATACAGTTTTATGAAGATAAATCGTTCCAAGGATAATTCACCAAAACCAACTTAAAATCTTTTTAATTTTTTTTTTCTTTTTATTCTTGCACTACTGAAATTTACAGTCACCATTAATGTGGAGGAGAAGCTGTGTTCCAGAACATTCAATAACTACATACTACAAGCACTGAATGGCAGCAAACCTCAAAAACTGTCATGAATTGAGCTGAATTTTGCAAATAATTTTCAGTGAAGTATTGTCCAGCAAGTACTGAAAAGGCTGGTAGATGTTCATTTTAATTAATTACCCAGATATACTTTCAGGTGAAACCTTGAAGCTCCCGTTATGCAGGAAGAGTAGCTCAGAACACCACAGTATACAGATAGCACTTAAGGCAACTCACATCTGCTGTATAAAGCAAAGCACTTAATCTTTCTTGGCTATACTGCCAGGAAAAAAGAATGACCCACATAAACTAGGAGGAAATCTTAAGAAATGGGAAGAATAAAACCTAAGAATTTAAAAATGCTAATAAGTGAAAGAACTTTTTACACCTGTTATAATAAGACAATTTAATGAATGACATAAAGGAAAGATAACTGAAGTCATGTTGAGGGGATTTGAGTCAATGACAACAGCCATTGTTCTGAAAAGGCAGAACTGGAAAGAATGCTGTACAGTAAGGATTGGAGTATGCTCTGAGTAAAGCAGTCACAGACACACAGCTATGTGATAACCACCTCTTTCTGCCAACTGTATTCCAAGTCTGCTTTGGCTCTAAAAATTCCGAAGAGTAAAACAGCAGGCATATTTGCAGCTTATGCTAAACTGCTTTTAGGCCACAATTTTGAGGAGGGTTTGCCAAGATTTATCTGGAAAAACTCTGGGTTTAATAACCACATATATGGTGTCAATTGCTAGACTATGAGCAAAGTTCAACCTTCCATGCATCCAAACAGTCCCCTCCCCTTAAAAGACATTTCTATCTTTCATTGCTAGGCACCGTCATAAACCAGCTGATCATTTACTGGTACAAACTAAGCCAACAGAGTACACTGAAAAATGCAAAACAGAAAAACTGCTCTGGTGAGTGTTTAAAAACAGTAAGGATACATGGCATGTCGCATGCAAAACTGACCAGGAAAAACTTACCTGATGCTTTCCCAGTGGTTTCACTAAAGCATGGCTTAAGAAATAAGCAAACATAAGAAAAAAAAATATTAACATTTTTTCCATTTACATACGATACCTTTGCCTCCTTTCTAATTATTAGTCCAGCATTACAAACTCTTGGATTCTTGCCTTCCCTTAAACATTACTCCTCCAGCTGAACATTACTGCCTGCGTTCTCAGAATTTCCATTTATCTCTACGTAATTTGCTTCTTTTCTAAAGATCCTTCTTTCAGTTCTTTTACTTGTTTTATAACATCCAAAACTTCAAATATAGTTGGTTTAGACTTGAATTTCAATTTTCTTTTTTGTTTTTTTTTTTGGCGCTAAAAGAATTAAACTTAACAAGGCCTTAATATGACTAGGTAATTCAGATCCTGTAGCCCAGCTAGAAAGAATTGATCTGATTTTGTTAATCTTCATTCATTTGTTACTGATGGGTATTGGCTCCGTCCTCATGACTGAGTCGGCCATTATGACAAGCTCGTGCCAGCCAAAAAAACCTCTTGTTCTAAACTTATCCATAGTGCCCTTCTCTCTATCACCTCAGATCTCGTTTGCCTCGTATATCAGGACGCGTCAGGCCAGCTCTCAAGCTAAGTGACTTAATATTTATACTTAATTTGAAATAATTTTTCTCTACTTTTGTGAATTTTCTGTTTCATTAGTAGTCGTTTAGAGTTTGCTACCTGTGCTTCTTTACCAAGATTTTGGTATTATTCTTAACACTGCTAGTACAGGCCTTCCTTTACCTCCGTGGTAATTCTTAATACCATTGCTGGTATCCCCCCTCTTTCTCTTAACCCATTAGGTACTTATTTATCATTGTTTGCAGCAACCAAGAAATCACTCCTTTTTCTTGAGAGAGAGAGTGTGTGTGTGTGTGTGTGTGATTGCTTCGTATATTATTTGACAAGCTTTTCCTTATTACTGGCAATGGCTGATATAAAAAAGGGGACAACAGGCTTTAAGCAATGTGACCAATGGAGCAGGAAAATGCTGAATTCTGATAGACATTTGTCCTGCGTTTATTGCCTCAGGGTACCACATCTAAAAGTTCAACCCCCATGTGAATTATGTAAGGGCTTTACCGCCCGTACCTTGACGGAAAGGAAAAAATAAGTGGATACTCAAAAAGTCTCCTAAAAACTCTTTTACCGGAGGCTATATCGGAGGTGGAGGGCTCAACCCCTCCTAAAAAGGATCATTAAAAAAGGAGTCAATCTGTACCTTCCTCTCCACATACTAGTTACTCTAAATATGTTAAATCTATGGAGCTGAAGGCAAAACTTCCTAAACTGACTCCTGCAATCTCAACACCAGGGCCTCAAAACCCTTCTACGGTACTATCCTTGGCACCAGTGCCTCAAACACCTACTACAGTGCCACTTGTGATTACGGAACCACTCAAAACTTCAACTGCTATGGTACCAACTTTTGCTACAGTACGGATGCCCCTCTCGGCACAAAAATTCAGGAATGTCCCCAATTCAGGTCACTACCTCTCCTCCTACACAACTTGCTGGTCCTTTAGTGTGACTAGTGGGTCAGCTCCTGGCGGCCAGAGAAATTCCAACTCCTTCCAAATCCTCCCTCCCACCTGGAGCCGAGGAATTTTCTCCTCAGACTCTGACATGTATCCCTCCTTCGACCTCCTTGGAGGTATTGCAGCTCTCGACACAGATGCCTATCCCGGTACTAGCTTCTTCGGTTCCAGTGGTAGACCTTACCATGGCTCTGGATTCTACCCTATGGCCCTTGACTCACTTGGAGCAGAGTCATCCTAGGGACAGTGACTGGTCTGTTGGCACCATGATCCCTATTTTTTCTACGGCACAGTCTACTACAGTTACGGTTGTCTTGGCAGCACAGAGTCCTCTCTAGGCTCCTTTCCTGGGGGTGGGCTCGTTGGAGAGGGGTTTGACCCCGGTCCCAAGGTGGTCTTTCTCGGTTCCAGGATTCCATCCCTCTTCAGAGAGGCCTACATTCCAGATGATGGAGATGGGACTTGCCTCTACAGGCTCACAGTTTTTGCCTTTGGCATCAGAGTGCCACATATACATTGTCCTCTGAACCGCAGCTGACACAGTCCACTACTCTGGGACATTGAGCAAGGGAACCTTCAAGATACCCTTCCACAAGGTACAAACTCTTCGGAGTACTCTTCAGATGCCTCTGCTGAGGAGGTACCATGTAAGAGATCATTCAAGAGGAAGCATGTGGATTCCCTCAAAGAATCCCTTACCGAAGATACAAACTACTATGAAGGGAAGGGGTTCCCATGGTTGCCCCCTGAGGATATCTCCTTTGGAGACATACCAGAAATTTTAAAACAGCAGGGAGACTGAAAGCCCAGCAACCCTTCCTCTGAGGAGTCTGTATTCTTACAGGCTTTCCGGGCTCAACCCTCTACTTCCTGGGTGACCAAACCTGCAGATGACCTAGGTCAGCTCATCGTGCAGCGCACTTGGAGGAATATTGACACCATTGAACCTATCCCCCCCCCGGAGACCATACAAAATACTCTCTCTGCCAGAGAAAGTACAGTTGTGTACACTTACCATAAATGTAGATGTTCAAGTATATTCACTGTTGCAGTCATTACATTTGGGTAATCTGCTGGCAGGTTGTCCTCAGTCGGCCTGATTAACAAAGTCTTGGGTCCTGCTTCAGTTGCTGTCCATTCTTCCAAGACGTCAGGTCATCAAGGGTATAAAACATGCAGCCGATGCCATTACATCAGTTTTTCTTGCCCCAGATGTCAGCTGCCCCACCCCCCCAAATAGGGAGCAAAATATATATATATAAGTAAATAATTTAAAACATGAAATATACCTCCAAACAAAAGCAAATACGCCCAAAAAGGCTTTTAAGCATAGTAAAAGAAAGGAGAGGTATAGTAAGAGAAAAAAGCAGGGAGCTGGAGGGTGGGTAACCAGGACTGCAACATTGGTGCAGTGGTTGCCTGACAGCTATGGGCTGTCTGGTTTGATTCATGGCTGGGGTGCCTTCTGTGTGGAGTCTGCATGTCCTCCCTGTGTTTGTGTGGGTTTGCTCTGGTGTCCTCAGTGGGTACTTGTCCCTATTTTAATGTCTAATATGATTTAGTGTCAAATCTCTGACTATGGTGTGCAGGGTCCTGGGTTTGAGCCATGCAAAGGCTGTTTATACCTATGAACCTATCTTGACGAGTGGATGGGAAATCGTAAATATACACCTGGGATCACATCAGTGGCCCTGCTGGACAGAGGCCCAGGAAACTAATCTAAAAGGGAGGCGAAGGCCAACACATTCTGGCTAGGCTTATAAATGCCCTTGGGCAGATAGCCTAGTACCTACCTATGAATACACTCTAACATCTACATTTATGGCAAGTGTACACAACTGTACTACGTTCTTCATGTTTCACTGTTGCAGTCATTACATTTGGGTAAACTCCCAAAGCTATGGTTGGGAGGATGGGTTTATACAGCATTAGGACCAGCTATAAGGCCCTGCAAGACAGCAGTGGCAAAGCCTGCTCTGGATTTAGAGAAGAGAGGTAAATGGTAATATTTGGTGAACGTATGAACTGAGCTCCAGGTAGCAGCTTCTAGAATGTCTCTGATAGGAACCCCTCTGAGAAAGGCTGCAGAAGTAGGTGCAGCACTGGTGGAATGAAACCTGATTCCCTTGGGGATAGGTCTACCATGGTGCATATAGCAGAAACAAAAGCAATGGCTTATCCATTTGGAAACAGTCTGCTTTGAAATAGCTTTTCCCTCTGCTCCTGCAGCAAATGCCACCAATAGTTGCTCAGATTTTCTTAGACATTTCGTCCTGTTTAAGTAGAATCTAAGTTGTCTGTGTACATCCAATGAATGCAGAATCTGGTCACCCTTGTTCTGTGGATTGGGGAAGAAAGTTGGCAGATGAATGGTCTGATTAAGAGCCTCACCGGTTACCACCTTAGGCATGAAAGATGGATTGGTCCTGAAAGCCACCCTGTCCGGATGAAAAATAATGAAAGGCTCCACTGCCTTAAGAGCCTGTAATTCGGAAATCCTTCTAACTGAAGTGACTGCTAAAAGGAAAGCTGTTTTCCAGGAGAGAAATTTTAGGTCTGCAGTAGCAGCTGACTCAAAAGGAGGGAGAGTGAGTTTTTCCAAAACAAAATTGAGGTCCCATGCAGGAGTTGGTGCTCTCCTGGGAGGTCTTAAATTTTTGGCCCCTCTGAGATACTGCTTTAGCAGAGAATGAGAGAAGAGGGGAGGTTCTGTGTTGTAATGAGCTGAAATGGCAGAGGCATAGAATTTTATGGAAGAAAAAGATAAGCCCTTGTGAAGCATCTCAGTTAAGTATTACAGAATCCGAGGAATATTGGGCATTGCTGTGCTTATTCCTTGTGATTGGTTCCAGGCACATTATCTTTTCCATTTGTCAGCATAAGATTTTCTAGCACTAGGCCTTCTAGCCTCCAAAATGACATCCATCACTGGTTTGCTGAGGGATATCAAGGGTGAAATTAGTTGATTAGCCATGCTGCAAAATTCAAAGTTTGGAGCCGAGTGTGCAGAATTTGGTAGTTCTGCTGAGACAGTAGGTAAGGTGTCTGACGCAGGTGCCACGGAGGAAGGTGCGACACATTGCGCAGGAGTGGGTACCAGTGTTGGCGAGGCCAATCTGGAGCAATCAGAATCATTTTTGGTTTGTACTGTTTGACTTTTAGTAGAACTTTGGTGAGCAGAGGCAGATGGGGAAAAGCACAGACTGACAGGTTTTTCCAGCTGAATGATAGTGCATCCACTTTCCAAGCTTTTTTGTGATGAATTCTTGTGCAGAATTTGTCCAACTGATAGTTCTGGGCTGAGGCAAAAAGATCTATGTCTGGGTTCCGCCATTTGCGTGTCAACATATTGAAAACTTGTGGTTTCAATTTCCATTTGTGAGGGTCCATAAGATTTCTGCTTAGTCGTCTACCAGAGTTTTTAGCTTTCTTGGCAGGAATTGAGCTTGTAATTGTATCTGATAGGTCAAGGCCGTGTTCCACAATGCCATGGCTAGTTTGCAAAGGGGGTAGGAATGCGTACCCCCTCCTTGTTTATGTACCACATAACTGTAGTGTTGTCTGTCTTTATCATTAGTTGTCCTGGATGAAGGTAGTAATTGAAGGCTGTCAGAGCATTCGGTACAGCTAGCATCTCTTTCTGATCGATATGTAGGTGCATTTGATTTGGGCTCCATTTGCCCTGAATGCACTTCCCTGCCAGATGAGCCCCCAAGCATAGTCTGATGAGTCTGTTAAGGTTTGGATGGCAGGGGGTGGAGTGAATGGCAGTCCCTTGTTTTGGTGGCAGGCCTCTGCCCACCATAGGAACTCTAGCTGCAGCAAGGTATAATAGGAATCATTGCTTCCAGGCTGTGACAATGTTGACTCCATAAACTTTTTAAGTACCACTGAAGTTTCCTCATATGCAGTCTTGCATATGGAATTAGAAGAATGCAGGAGGCCATGAATCCCAAGGCCTGCAGAATTTGTCTTGCAGACAGCTGGGTTTTTGTGGACACTTGTTTGAATTAAGTCATCAATTGAATTTGCTTTTCTGGCGTAAGGTAAGTCATCTGGGCAGTTGTATTCAAGCTTGCACCCAGGAATTAAATTTTTTGAGAGGGTACCAGTTGTGATTTCTTTTCGTTTATGGTGTACCCTAGACAAGTTAGAACCCTTTTTACAAACGCCAGATGCTTTAGAAGAATGCCCTTGTTTTCTGCCTGAATTACACAGTCGTCCAGGTATGGGTCTATCTGAATATTTCTTTGCCTGCAAAATGCAATTACTGGTGCCAGGCACTTTGTGAAGACCCTGGGCACAGTAGATGAGCCAAAGGGTAGTGCAGAGAACTGGTAATGAAAGTAGCCTGCTTTGAAGTTGAAGTATCTTCTGCAAGATTCTCTGATTGGGATATGCAGGTAAGCCTCTTAAGTCTAGAGTTACCAACCAGGCATCTTTGCCTAGCACAGGTAGTAAATGCTGAAGAGTAAGCATCTTGAATTTTGGAATGTCCAGAAATGTGTTTAGAGTGGGTAAGTCCAGAATTGGATGCCATGATTTGTCTTTTCTGGGTACCAGGACAAGTCTGGAATAGAAACCTTGTCCCTTTTCCTCTTCTGGTACTGGCTGAATAGCCCCCATGTTCATGAGAGACAGAACTTGTTTCTGGGCCTCTGCCCACTGATTTGGGGGCAGATCTGGCCATCCGTTTGGGATTGGCAATGTGTAGAAGTGAAATCTGTATCCCTGGGATACTATATTTAAAACCAATTTGTCCTGGGTAACAAGTTGCCAGTTTCTTGCATGACGTGCTAGTTTTCCCCTCAAAGGGGCGGCTAAGAGGTAAGTGCTTGGTAATTGTAGAGGAGGCGCCCCATTGTTTTGTTCTAAAAGTTCCTTGCGACTGAAACCTGGAGCCTTTGGAATGTCTTGATTTGACTTGAGTGGCTCTCGAGGGGACTGGAAAGGACCAGTTCTTAGAAGGCCAGTGCCTACTAAATCTTGGAGGTTGCACTTGTAAGAAATCTTTCACAGTTTGCAGAGATTTAGCTTTATCTTCCATCTTTTTTTAACACTTCTTCAGCCTTATTACCAAAGAGACCGTCCTGTTGTAAAGGAGTATCCAAAAATTTGCTTTAACATCGTCAGGCAGAGTTTGCTCTTTGAGCCAAGCATGCCTTCTTAGCACAGATCCAGTTACAGCAGCCCTGCAAGAGGCCTCCAGCGAATCAAAACCACATTGCAAAGTATGTTTTCTAACTTGTTCAGGTGAATGCAATAAATCTTGCAATTCTTTATTTTCCACACAGTCAGAGATTAACATCATTTTCTGTTTAAGTAGTCCCATGATATGATGTTGATATTTAAGCATATGAAATTGACAGTTTAAAGCCCTGATTGCCAAGGTTGCAGACGTGCAAACCTTCTTACCCCATCTATCCAGCGCCCTGGAATCTCTATCAGAAGGGGTAGAATTTTTGGCAGTAGAGGCCTTAATGCCCTTGGGACCCTGAGAAATGGTTTCAGGATCAGCAATAGGGTTTTTGAAGTTTTTGTAGTCTGTCTGGAAGCAGAGAATCAGGAGTCATACTAGATTCTGAAAATACATCAACAATGTCTAGAACAGGAGGTAAAGCCAAAGGCCTATGCTGAGGAAGTACAAGAAAATCCCTAAGTCTCTTTTTAGATTAAGAGAAATCCTGATTTTCCCAGTGGAAATGTTTCCTTAAGGCATGCACAGTTTCCCCAAAAGAAAAATCCTCAGGGGGAGAGGCAGAAGGAATGGAATCCTCTGCATCAGTCCTCATAAGTAGGAACAGACAAATCCTGTTCATTAGAAGAGTCACAAGAAACAGAATCCTGTTCATAAGATTCATAATCAATGTCTTACCTAGGCCTCTTAGGAGGGGGTTAGCTACCCCTGATCAGAGTAATTAAATCTTCAGCCATTTTGATCATTTGTTTTTTTAGGCATAGGGCCCTGCACATGTGGCCCAGGCATCAGTTTTTTAGATATAGATTTAGATTTTGGCCTTAGTTTTGAAGACGGCGTTGGTCTAATATACAAATCCGTAGGCCTGAAAACACCCACAGAAGCCGGTGCCTGCACAGCGGCTCCAGACCCATCTAAGGTAGAGACATCCGCAGGTTCCATAATTGAAGCATCTTGCGGCATACCGAACTCCGAATGGGTCTCAGTAGAGGCCTGTGAATCAGAAGTAATGGGTATCAGGGGCTGCGAAAGTGCCTGAGTACCAGCAAACCGGCAAATGGCTTAGAAGTGTCGTTGGTTTTGGACCTCAATGGTCTGTCTCTTTCTTTGCGTTTTTTAGGTATTCCCGTAGTCTGACTGTTAACAGACGACATTTCTGGATAGTTAAATCTTGAGCCAAAATATTTATAAGCAAAAATATGCAGACGTTTAATCGTGCGTTGATTAAATTTAGCACAAAACTGACAGCAAGGCACATTGTGGTCAGGGCCTAGGCAAGGAATACAGTACAAATAAAAATCCTTATAAGGTATTTGCTTCCCACAAGTAATGCAATTATTAGCTTTTACTGACATCGGTAAGGAGCAAGAAAAAAAGTTTCCCCAACGGGGTACTTAGCTTTTAGTTGAAGACTTTGGTTCTGAAACTCTAAAACGAAAATTTCAGGAGTTGGTCGACCGGCACTTGAGAAATGCTTCTGCTTCGGGCACCGCGCGGCAAGAAAGACTGATGTAATGATGTCAGCTGCATGTTTTACACCCCTGACGACCTGATGTCAAGGAAGAAGGGAGAGCAAGCGACGCAGGACCCAAGACTTTGTTAATCAGGCCGACTGAGGGCAACCTGCCAGCAGATTACCCAAATGTAATGACTGCAACAGTGAAACATGAACATCAACCCACACTGGTCCAAAGACTTACCAGTAGATGCTATGGTGGTGGCAGTGGCCACTAGGAAAGAGCTTGTCGAGGAAAGCCCTACTGCCCTTCCTCCAAACAGTGAGTCACATGCGATGGACAGGTTAAGAAAGCACAAATATATTATGTAAATGCTTAATCTTTGCTTTATCTTGAACCATCAAATTTCCACAATTGTAAACTACTGTAATCTTTTTGTTTACCAATGTTTTAAAGCTTTGTCTTTCACTTACAAATGATTGTAATTGCAAATTGTAAACTGATGTAATCTCTTTTGTAACCTTTGTTTTGGAGCTTTTCTCCCCAGGACTCCATTGAAAACGGGTTCTTATTGGCCCAATGGACTATCCTGGTAAACCAACTGCTAATAATAATAAATAAATAAAATAATCATCCTTTGCCATTCAACCCTTTAATTACTTGGCACATTTTACCCATCTCCAGAGAGATCTAATCTCAGAACTCTCGGGAACCCTAGCAGGAACAGTTTCTGATGAGGTACATGAGAAAACTGCCTCACAGCTTGCCACCCTGGAGTCAATATCCAATTCGTCCATGCGGTGATTTCTCATACTACTGAAGGGGAGGCTAGAGCAGCGGGTGTAGGCATCGTCATGAGACATCACGTCTGGATGCGTCTATGTGATTTTGCAGACCCTTAAGTCTTCCTTTCTCAACACTCCCATGTAAGCCTCTTCTCTTTTTGGCCCAAAGGTAAAAGACACATCTGTCAGCTGTGAAAAGGATGGAAATATCCTGCCATGGGCGTGCGTTTTTCCACCACCCCCCCCCAAGGATCCTCCTCTAGGTATCAGAGGTGTGGAAAGATGTGGTACAAGAAATCCCAGGGTCCCTTCCATGACACACGTGGCAAGTTTACCCCCCGGGGAGAGGGGGACACTCATTTGGAAGATGCTCTTCTGGAGGCAGACGGGTCAGCGTAAACAGGGATCCAGAGATTCTTTCGCTGAACAGCCCTATCACCACTCCTGTGGAGCGGCCCGATTGCTTACCTCTGGAAGCATTTGGGGGAGGGTTTTCTCTGCACCACCCTGCCTACCGATCCATAACCACAGATTCTTGGGTGCAGACGATAATTACCAGAGGTTATCACATTCCTTTCAATCTTTACCTGAGGCCGCTAAGGTATATTCCCGACATTACACTCAGTCAACGGGAAGCAGCAGCTCAAGAAATAGAAAAGCTGCTTCTAAAAAGAGTTATCCAAACCGTCCCACCAGACCAGATAGAACCTTGAGCAAAATCCGGATTCTTTTTAGTGCCAAAAAAGACAGGGGACTGGAGGCCAATCTTGGACCTCCGCATCCTTAACAAATTTGTCAGACAGACAAAATTCCAGATGGTCACAGTTCAGTCTATCCTCCCATTTCTAGAGAAAGATGATTGGATGGGCTTGATAGAAATTCAGGATGCGTACTACCAAATAAAAATGGATAAATGCTCCAAAAGATTTCTCTGCTTCTGGCTGGGAGCCAATCACTACCAATTTCGAGTGCTGCCCTTTGGTCTCTCTCTGGCTCCCAGAGTATTCACCAAATGCATGGCAGTGGTAACAGCTCACTTGAGACAAGGATTCCGGGTGTTTCCATATTTAGACGATTGGATCCTTATGCCCCTACCAAGCATCTATTGGTTACAGCATTACATTACACCCTAAAGCTTGTAAAATCCAAGTTGACTCCTCCTCAAACTCTGGAATTCAAGGAGCAACTTTCAACACTCAGTCTTGCCTAGTCTCCCTTCCACTTCACAGGTTAGAAAGACTAAGGTCTCAGCTCTGGAAGATACTTTCTCAGAAAGTACAGTTGTGTACACTTAAGACAAATGTAGATGTTCGAGTGTATTCACTGTTGCAGTCATCACATTTGGGTTATCCCTGCAAGGGTAGCCCTTGGCCGGCCCGAATACCAGAGGCTTAGCATTTCTGCATCAGTTGCTGTCGCTTCAGGACTAACGTCAGGTCGTCAATAGTATAAAGTAAGGCAGCCGATGTCATTACATCAATTTTTCTTGCCCTGCTGGGGCCCCCAAGTGGGAGCCAGAATATGGTGGAGAACCCCACCAGTAGAAAGTAAACACCAAAAAGTTCCTTGTAAGGAGAGAGAGAGACAGACAGAGAGAAAAGAAGAGGGGGATGAAGGAACGGAAACCAGGACTACTATGTTCTTCGTGTTTCACTGTTGCAGTCATCACATTTGGGTTGATTCCCAAAGCTGAGGAAAAGGGTGGAGGCAGTCAAGGAGACTAGGGACTGGCTAGGATGCCCTGCAAGACTGCAGTGGCAAAGCCTGTCCTGGATTTGGAGAAGATAGGCAGGTAGTAATGCTTGGTGAAGCTGTGAACAGATGTCCATGTGGCAGCCTCCAGGATGTTCCTGGTGGGGACTCCTCTCAGCAAAGCTGCAGAGGTGGAGGCTGCTCTAGTGGAGTGAGTCCTGACCCCCTTAGGGGGAGGTTTCCCATGTTGCTTGTAACAGAAATGGATGCAGTGTGCTATCCATTTGGAAATGGTTTGTTTGGATATTGCTTTGCCCTCTGCCCCTGCAGCAAAGCTGACTAGCAATTGATCAGTCTTTCTGAATGATTTAGTCCTGTCTAGATATAGTCTGTGCCATCTGTGCACATCTAGAGTGTGCAGGATCCTTTTCCCCTTGTTTTGTGGGTTAGGGAAAAAGGTGGGCAAGTGAATGGATTGCCAGTAAGTGCTTTCACCTTGTAATCAACGCTTCTTCAGACTTTCAACTGCCATCTTTACAAAGTCTGAATTTATAAAATCAATGAGCCAATCAACTGTTGCTACCTCATTCAAATAAGTGAATGCATAAATTAATTAAAGCTATACAGCTAGAACTTTTAGCATGTATGTTCTACGATGCCTAAACATCGCAATGCATATGCTTACACATCTAAGCAGATAAAGTTAATCTATGTATATACATATATCTATATATATATCTATATATATACACACACACATATATATATATATATATATATATATATACACATATACACATATATACAAAGGCATATAGATACAAAAACATACATGTAGATATATAAATACAAACCCTATGAACTAAATCACCTGCATAGCAGAAATAACCAATACAAAAAAGTGCAAAAGAAATTGCTTCTTAGCCATTTAAAAATAAAATCAAATATATTAACGCATCTAGTGAAATATAGCAATAACATATACGATGTTTAATATCGCAAACAGACCTACATAAAAACTGTACTAATAACTATACTAAAAAACTTTATATTAAAAACTTCATAAACTCAGTGTATAAGCGGTCTCTCTTTCAAGAAAGGCTTCAGTGACATCCTGTCATTTTAGCCCATGCAATCTGTCAGTTTGTAATCTCAAAATCCATCTGGCTTCTTGTTTTTCTGTACGATTCTTGTCACCACCTAGCCCAACGGTTTTATGTATTAATTCTATGACTATGAGTGGTGTCATTATGTATAACATGCCTAGCAAGAGCATTAGTCTCATCTTCTCTATTGCATATACATGTTCCCTAATGCGTTCTCTTAGTGTCCTATTGGTTTTACCAACATAGAAAGAACTACATTTTTGGCATACTGCTAAATATACTAAGTCTCTTGTTTTACAGTCAGAATACAATCTAAAAGTATACTTGGGTTTGGTGTCGGGGTGTATGAATACATTAGAACTAGATGCATACTGACAATGATTACAGGACCTACAAGGGAATGTACCCTCTCTAGCTGACCTAACTCTCTCTATTCTATTGTTTTCAAAGCAGAGTAGTCTTTTTAGGGACCGAGGTGTTTTTATACGTGAACTGTGATTCATCTACTACCATTGCCCTGACTTTCTGGTCTAGAGTTAGAATGTGCCAGTTATTACAAATAACCTCTTTAATCTTCTTACTGTGACTGGTACATGGTAGCACGAGATTCCTAACTTTCCCATTAGGTCTACTAGATACTTCATTTTGATTAGTCATTCTTCTGATGAAAGGTTTACCTATACTATCTCTTCTAATCACGTCTGCGTCATGGGTGATTGAAACCTCATGATTCTTATAACCTCTGTCTCAACTCATTCTGCAATTCTTCCAGCTTCAACTTAAATGCTTCATCATCACTGGTAAGTCTGGACATTCTTAGAGTTTGACCTTTCACTATATTCTGATAGATGTGGGGTTCGATGTAATATAGCATTCTTCCTACATTCTTTCCTAAAAAGTTCTCTATGTATCATTCCACCAGATTTAGACAAACTAAGATACTCTATTGTGTCCTTAGATCAACTGTGTAATTTTAGTTATTAGTACAGTTTTTATGTAGGTCTATTTGCAATATTAAACATCGTATATGTTATTATTGCTATATTTCACTAGATGCGTTAATATATTTGATTTTATTTTTAAATGGCTAAGAAGCAATTTCTTTTGCACTTTTTTGTATTGGTTATTTATGCTATGCAGGTGAATTAGTTCATAGGGTTTCTATAGTTATTTATATATCTACATGTATATTTTTATATCTATATGCCTTTGTGTATAATATATATATATATATATATATATATATATATATATATATATATATATATATATATATATACACACACACACATACATAGATGAACTTTTTTATCTGTTTAGATGTATAAGCATATGCATTGCAATGTTTAGGCATCGTATAACATACATTTTAAAAGTTCTAGCTGTATAGCTTTAATTAATTTATGCATTCACTTAACTGAATGAGGTAGCAACAGATGACTGGCTCATTGATTTTATAAATTCAGACTTTGTAAAGATGGCAGTTGAAAGTCTGAAGAAGCGTTGATTACAACGTGAAAGCGCTTACTGTCCGTTTATAATTTTTACTTTTGGAATAAAGCTGTTTTTAAGAAAGAAGTTGGCTCCGATTGTCGTGTTGTGCCCTTGAAGTTCTGGATATTTGGATTTTGTACCTTGCTTCACGAGGGTGCTTTATCATAGGTTCATATGTTAATACTAGGCTATTTGCCCTAGGGCATTTATAAGCCTAGCCAGAGTGTGTTTGGCTTTCGCCACCCTTTTAGATTAGTTGACTGTGCCTCTGTATAGTAGGTCACAGAAGGTAGCCCTTTTAAGGTTAGTTTACTGTACCTCTGTCAAGCAGGGACACAGAAGAGATCCCAGGGGTAAACTTACGATCTCCCATCCACTCGTCAAGATTTCTCTTGAAGAGGGTCAGTGAGGGGCTCTACCTAACATGGATTGGGATTTTGTTCCAGAGTGAGGGGAGCCTCTGGGATACGAATCTGTCCCTCCAGCATGTCCTATTTATTTCTGTGCTGAGGTTCAAGTGCCTGGAGCATGTAGCTCTAAGGGATTTGGATTTCCTGAGGTGGAGCATGTCCATTAATTCTTGGCTGGACATGTTTTTATACGTCAGACACAGATCGCCTCAGAGTAGGCGGTACGCAACTGAGCAGAGCTGGAGTTTCTTTAGCCGAACTGCATAGGGCATCTGTTTGAGTACCTTGATCCTCTTGGTGAGGTACTTTTGGGGTCTTTCCAGTTGCTGCAGTTGTCGGGTAAAGTACATCCCAAATAGGGCATTGTATTCAATTATGGGCATAAGTGATGAGTAGAAGGGCACAATGACCTCTCTTGATCTAGATGTGAACCCTTTCATGATAAGGTGGGCTATATAGAAGGTCTTTCTAACCACTTTGGCAACGTGATTGTCAAAGGAGAGATTGCTATCTACTTGGGTCCCCAAGTCCCTAATTACTTCTTCTGTACTTAATGGATTACCACCTATGTGGTAATTTGTGGGCACTTTGTTTTTCCTAAAGGGGATGACTATGCACTTTTTGGCATTTAGCTTTAGGCCATGGCTCTGGCACCAGTTATCAGTCTCTGTGAGACCCTTTTGGAGGATGCTTGTGTCAGCCGGGGAGTCGATTATGGCACCCAGTTTGCAGTCATCTGCGAACTTGGTCAGCCATAGTCCACCTGTGTTAGCCTGCACCTCGGAGAAATATATACCGAACAAGAGAGGTCCCAGGACTGAGACTTGTGGGACGCCACTTGTAACTGGTTTAGAGTCTGACATGGCTTCTGCTATTCTGACCATGTGGGTTCTATCCTTGAGCCAGTTTGCAACCCATCTTGTGACATAGGGGTTGATATTTAAGCTGGTGAGCTTATTTATGATGCCCGAGTGGGGTATTGTGTCGAAGGCTTTTGCGAGGTCCAGGTAGGCTGTGTGGACTACCTTCCCTTCACCTATGGCTTTGGTAACTGTTTCAAAGTCGTCGACCAGGTTCAAGAGGCAAGTTCTGCCCTTAAAGCCGAATTGGGTAGGTTCCAGTGTCTGGAGGTTCCCAATGTCTTTGTTTATGATTTCCATGATGATACGCTGCATAGCTTTGCAAACCACGCTAGTCAGGCTTATAGGGCGATAGTTTCCGAGGTCCGTTGTGGCACCACCTTTGTGGAGCAGGACCACTGCTGCTGTACGCCATTCCTTGGGTACATATCCTGTAGTAAGGCTGAGACGGAACAGTGACTTTATATGAGGGTTTAGTTCTTCTTGGAGCTCGTGTAAGACGCAGCCCAGGACACCGTCTGGTCCCACTGATACTGTGTTTTTTGCTTTGGAGAGGGCAGCTCTCACCTGTGCATGTGATCTCAGGAAGGCTACACTCTTTAGGGATAGACATTTGCTCTTTTGGGGGGGGGGGGGTTTGCACTGAACCTTTCTGCCAGGATGTTGGCAATTTCTGTGGGTTCAGTGTATTTTTTGTCATTTTGCACTAACTCAGAGAATATCTGGGAGTTGCCTCCCAGGTTCCTGACATAACTAAAGAAGGCCTTGTGATTATCTTTTGTGTCTTGTGCAATTTTTCTTTCGAAGCTGGCCTTAGATGATTTTATGAGGGATTGTAGTTTCTTGCAAGTACTGATCAGAGATGCCGTCCCTTTTTGGGATTTTGCTCTATCATGTAGTAGCTTTCTCCTTCTGTTGAACAGCTTATTTATGGCCGGGGTCCACCAGACAGGTCTCCTGCCTTTGGAGGAGTGAGTCTTGGTTTTATTTGGGATAGCATGCTCCATGCATTCTTGTAGTTGTCCATAGTATGCTTTTGCAAAGGATTCTGCGTTTTGCCTCGTATTTTCCACTGGCCCGGGGGCTTTGAAGGATTCCACCTCGGTTTTGAGAAGTGTGAAGTTTGCTTTTGAGAAGTTCTTCACCGTGGTTTCCTTAGCTGGGGGTGGGGATGGAATATGGATGTCCAGTGATATTAGTTTATGGTCTGATCTTACCAATGAGGGGTATATACCCTCTGATGTGGAACATAGAAACCCCATGTTGGTGATGACCAGATCCAATATGTTTTCCCCTCTTGTGGGAGTGGTGACCAGTTGTTCCATAGCATTTGAGTTTATAAATTCTAGGAACCGTTGGGCGAGGGTGTTTGGGCTCGAGTAACTAAGTCACCCAATATAATGGTGTTTGGAGAGACCTTCATATTCTCAAGTGTTCTCAGAAAAGCCGAGTGAGGTTCCTGTGTTTGGGAGGGTGGTCTGTAGCAGGCTACAAACTGAAAGGCAGTTTTGCCCACTGTTAGCTGCACATGGATGGTCTCCGATGCTTCATGCAGTGCCACTAACCTGGAGGTGTGGGTATCCTTGATAAATATGGATACTCCCCCTCCTTTTGTGGTTCGGTCCGAGTTTTGGGGCCAAAAAGCATGGTATGAAGTATAACCTGTTAGTGCTCGGGTGCTCTCGGGAGCCTTGAACCAGGTTTCTGTTACTGCACAGATATCGATATTCTCCATACTGAGAAGAGTCTCGAGTGCGTGCATCTTGAGGTTTAGACTTCTGGCGTTGAGCAGCACTGTCCTTAGTTTTTTTTTCTTTGTGTTGTCTATGGAGGTGGGTTTGTCTTTTGAGCCTTACTTAAAAAGGCACTATGGGGGAGGCAAGAGCCTTTGCCAGTATTCGAAAACCCAGGGGTGACAGGTGCAAGTTGCCCTAGTGAAGCAACATGGCTTGTCGAGCATGTCATCCCAGGCTGACAGACACTGGATCCCCTTTGAATGACACCAATACTTTAGGCAATTGTTAAAATTGATCATTTTGTCTTTATACTGTGGCATCATTCTTGGTGAGGGCAAGATGCTACTCAAGGTCAGGGTCATACCGGCCTGGGCTACATGATCAGAGAGCTCCTCTATGTCTCTCCATGTAGTCCAGGGAGGTACATCTCAGGTCATTCACACCAGCATGGACAATGATGGAGTCATGTTTGTATGTGCTTTGGAGTGACCTGAATGCTTGTGTTATGTGGCGGATCCTGGCACCAGACAGGCAGCTTACAGTGACCTTCTCCTTGTTCAGTCTGGTGAGTGGGACGTCAGTGTGCCTGACAATAGAGTCACCTATTACAAGTGTATTAGGTGCGTTGTTTAGCCTTAAGGGCTGTGACTGTGTGGCACACTGACTTTGTGAGCTATGTGCTATATGGGTATTGTTTCGTGGTAGGGGTTGCTTGGATGTCTGCTTTGGAGGTCTCTGCTGCTTAGGCAGATTTTTATTTACATAAAATCCACGGCCACTGCACAACAAAAGCTGAAAACTCTAGCACTGTCCAAGATGGAATAATTCAAAGGCAGGACAACGAAGCAATCCACAGCAACAAAGATTTATTACAGACTTAGCGCTTTCACCTTACAAGGCATCATCAGAGTCAAAAAGCTGTTACACCAACCCTCATTTAAATACTGAAATCTGTGAACAATTAAAACCATTAAACAATTAAACCATCAAAAACACTTGAAACATTTAAACATACACACTCACCCTAAGAGCCTTTACATAAGAATTAAATAACACTATCAATAAGTTCATATAGTAAATTCAGAACATATCCACTAAAATATATCTATACTACATTTATTAGTCAAACTCAATACAATCTATATATACATTTGTAAAAATATATATAGTAAATCTGACGTTCAAATACAACTTATTAAATCCAAAATTGTACACAAAAAATTATATATATATAAATATATTTTATATTATAAATAACTACACGTTTATTAAATATTCATATGATAAATTCATCAATAAATGTTCCTGTTAAAATATTCAAAAACAAAAAAACTTGAAAAAAAAAAAAACTTATTTTAAAAGTACTAATGCAAATACTAATGCAAATAGTATATGTAAAAACAATATTATTAATAATGTTAATATTATCATACTTGTAGTGCAATTAGATGTATATTGATCCACATCTACAAAACCTGGGATCTATGCACCAAAAGGGGTTTAATGGAAATGTAATCATTAAGTCCAGGGTAGCACATAGCATTTAACCTAAGTTGCCATTCCATCTCCTTTAAAGCTACCTTGTTCTTAATGTCACCACCACTATCTAAAAGCACCCTGTCGATAACAAAAAACATAAATTTCTTAAAATTATTGCATTTAATACTATGAAGGTACAAAGCATTATGGGAATCCTTACTTTTGACGGATCTGAGATGTTCAGGAATCCTGTCTCAATCTGCGGGTAGTCATCCCGACATAAAATGCCTCACAGGATGAACAATTGGCCACATATACTAAATTTCTAGAATTACAATTACAAATTCCTGGGCAGGACAAAGTATATTTATATCCTGAAACAACTACATATGGGCCATCCGCTATAAATCTACAGCATCTACAACCTCCACATTTACTCATCCTTGACCTACAATGTTGTTTGTTCCTTTCAAACATGCCGTTTAGATTCTGGCCCCTACTATACACGATCACAGGTTCATCACCCACCACCTTCTTCAAATCAATGTTCAAACAATGGTCCCACACATTTCTCAATACTGCACATAATTCCTTGGATTTATCGTTATACTTCATGATAAAACATGGACCCTTAAGATTATTGTTCCCACTTGTCGGATCCACAAAATTTAAGGTTCCCATCTCAACTACACCATCACCCCTCAAAATGGGGACATAAATACTACGTCTTTTTTTATAAATTTCTTTCTTCACACTTCGCAATAAACTAACAGGGTAGCCTCGCTCCAATAACATTCCAATTAATTTATAAATTTCTAGTCTAAAGGTCGCATTGTCACTCACTAACCTAGAAATACGTACCATCTGCCCTTTTATTACCCCCTTCCGTTGATGAAAGGGGTGGCAACTGGTAAAATGTAGTAACGAATTTGAGTAGTTGTCCTTACTATAAATTGTACTTGACAATTCATTACCTATCTTTGAAATATTAATATCTAAATAATTGATACTCTCTGCTCCCCAAGAAAAAGTGAACTTTAAATAGCCAGTGGTGCCATTTAAATACTCAACAAATTCCTTAGCAAGTGCTTCACCACCTTTCCATATGATCAGAAGATCATCCAAAAATCTGTTATACAATATTATATTGTTCCTATATTCTGATGTAAACACAAAAGCCCTTTCCCAAGCCAACACCACCAAATTGGCGTATACCGGGGCGCATTTTGCGGATGTGGATCAATATACATCTAATTGCACTACAAGTATGATAATATTAACATTATTAATAATATTGTTTTTACATATACTATTTGCATTAGTATTTGCATTAGTACTTTTAAAATAAGTTTTTTTTTTTTTTCAAGTTTTTTTGTTTTTGAATATTTTAACAGGAACATTTATTGATGAATTTATCATATGAATATTTAATAAACGTGTAGTTACTTATAATATAAAATATATTTATATATATATATATATATATATATATATATATATATATAATTTTTGTGTACAATTTTGGATTTAATAAGTTGTATTTGAACGTCAGATTTACTATATATATTTTTACAAATGTATATATAGATTGTATTGAGTTTGACTAATAAATGTAGTATAGATATATTTTAGTGGATATGTTCTGAATTTACTATATGAACTTATTGATGGTGTTATTTAATTCTTATGTAAAGGCTCTTAGGGTGAGTGTGTATGTTTAAATGTTTCAAGTGTTTTTGATGGTTTAATTGTTTAATGGTTTTAATTGTTCACAGATTTCAGTATTTAAATGAGGGTTGGTGTAACAGCTTTTTGACTCTGATGATGCCTTGTAAGGTGAAAGCGCTAAGTCTGTAATAAATCTTTGTTGCTGTGGATTGCTTCGTTGTCCTGCCTTTGAATTATTCCATCTTGGACAGTGCTGGAGTTTTCAGCTTTTGTTGTGCAGTGGCCGTGGATTTTATTTATTTGCTTGTGCCCTTGTCTTGGGACTATTTTTCCTGCCTTTCTGATTTTTATTTAGAGCCTCCGAGTATGTTTGTGTGTTTGGTTTACTGATGCGATAGGTCTATTTGAGACTGGATTTGTGGTGTGTGTGGTTACCTTCTCCTCCTGACTGGCTGTGCCAGTACTGGGTTGAGAGAGCTCAGCCTCCAGTTTAGCTATATAGTTGCATCTCTCATATATTTGAGCTTGTTGGGAGAAGGAGAGGGTGGTCTGTATACATAAGGCAGTTGTAACATTGCCTCAAGATTCCCAGATTCACCAGCTGGAATGGAGAGTAAACCCAAAACTGACATTTGGACATGCCTGAATAGTATAGGGAACTACTTATTGACTGATCAGAAAGAAGCAATAGGGAGCAAATACTTTAAAGGAGTATAAGAGGGTGTAGTGCTTAAGTTTATTAGTGTTTACCTATAAGATTACTTATATCAGCAAGTGCAGGGCTTTAGAAAGAAAACAGAGTGCTTATTTTGAGATTTAGAGCACTTCTAAGGGAAAAAGTGAAGAGCAGACTTTGTGGAGCCGGCAACACCGCGCAAAAAGAGAGTTGCAGGGTTTTAAGAGAGATAGATCAAGGAGTTTGGAATGGACACAAAATGGCCAATAAAACTACAGTTTCTAGGCAGTAACCACTCCTACAGAGACAGGCAGGCTGCTCAGTGTTAACCACTGCCACTGGTGAATACAGAGACTTCCCTTTAGCCCAAGTAAGCACTGGCCTCCAAGAAACTTACAAACAGTTCAGAACAGCAACTCTGTAACTGAACTTTCTTTTAAATTATAGAAAGTGGGAAAATAGCAAGATTTTTTGTTTTTGTTTAAGGATAGCAGAGACACACAAGTAGCAAACTAGTCAGAACAGTGCAATAAATGACCCCAACACGTGTGTGCTAGGTCAGAGGCAGGTAAAATGCAATTTTAAGAAAAAACTATTTTAAATTAAGTGCAACACAAAAAAATGCAATAAACAGGCTCTATGTATGTTCTAAATACTGTTTCTAACACAAATAGCAACTTTTGCAAGCAAGAAAACGCCGAAAAGTATCCTGAGCAGTGTTCGTATTTTCTCATAAATGAATGGATTGGTTGAGAGCCACACTGGACACCACTTTGGGCATGAAGGATGGGTTAGTCCTGAGGGACACCTTGTCAGCATGGAAGATGATGAAGGGCTCTACAGCCATGAGTGCTTGTAGCTCGGAAATTCTTCTGGCTGAAGTGATGGCCAGAAGCAAGGCTTTCTTCCAGGAGAGAAACTTTAACTCTTCTGAAGATGCTGGTTCAAAGGGGGAGAGGGTGAGCTTTACCAACACAAAGTTTAGGTCCCAAGCTGGGGTAACGTGCTCTTCTGGGTGGCCTCAATTTGCTAGCCCCTCTTAGGAACTGTTTGATCAGAGGGTGTGAGAAAAGTGGATGCTCTGTATTGAGATGAGCAGAGATAGCAGAGGCATGAATTTTAATAGAGGAAAAGGAGAGACCACTGTGTAGCATGTCAGCTAAGTAATACACTGAGAGGTAGGGAGGGCTGTCTCGAGTCGGCTCCCTTAGCCTGAATCCAGGTGCAGAACCTTTTCCATTTGTCTGCATAAGACTTTCTAGTGCTAGGGCGTCTAGCCTCATGTATAACATCTAGAACCTGTTTACTGAGCTTGGCAGATTGATCAGTGGTCAGAGAATAAGCCAGGCTGCTAAAGTGAGAGTCTTTAATCGGGGATGCATGAATTCTCCTTCTCTCTGGGTCAGGAGGGCTGTGGTCCGAGTGAGATGCCATGGTGGCAATGGGAACAGGCTGCGCAGCAGTGGGTACCAGTGCTGGTGATGCCAGTCTGGAGCAATCAGAATTGTCCTTGGTTTTTCCTCCCTTATTTTGAGCAGTACCCTGGTAATGAGAGGTAGTAGGGGAAATGCACAGACAGAGAGGTTGACCCAGGGGAAGGACAGGGAATCCACTTTCCACGCCATGCAATGCGGCTCCCTGGTGTAGAGCTTGCTGAGCTGATGGTTAGTGTGGGAAGCAGAAAGGTCGACCTTCAGGGTGCCCCATTTTTGAGTTATTAGGGTGAAGGTTCTTTGGTCTAGCTGCCACTCATGTGGGTCCAGAAGACTTCTGCTTAAGTTGTCTACCAGAAAGTTTAGGGAGCCTGGCAGGAATTGTGCTACCAGGTGTAGTTGCATGGCTGAGGCTGTGTGCCAAAGGGTCATGGCCAGCCTGCATAGAAAGTAGGAGTGAGTCCCTCCCTGCTTGTTGATATACCACATCACAATGGTGATGTCTGTTTTGATCAGGAAAGCCCCTGGGGAGAAAATGGGCCTGAAAAGCTGTCAATGCATGCTGGACAGCTAACATCTCTTTTTGGTTGATGTGCAGATGCATTTGCTGTGAGCTCCATTGGCCCTGTATGCACCTGCCGTCCAGGTGTGCACCCCAGGCATAGTCTAATGCATCTGTGGTGAGGGTATGAGCAGTGAGGGGTGGTGAGAAAGGTAGTCCTTTGTTGTGGGAGCATGTTGCTGCCCACCAAAGAAAATCTTTCCTTAGGCAAGGTATCATTGGTATAAGAGTTTCCAGGTCTTGAGAGTGTTCACACCAAAGGCATTTTAGGTACCACTGTAGATTTCTCATATGCAGTCTGGTATATGGAATGAGTAGAATGCAAGATGCCATGAACCCCAGAGGCTGCAGGATTTTCCTTGCAGGTAACTGGGTCTGGTGTCTAGTTGAGAGAAGCAGGCTGTCAGGTAAGTTTGCTTTTCTGGTATAAGGAATGCCATCTGGGAGACTGTGTCCAGGCTTGCTCCCAGGAATATAATCCTTTGGGTGGGTACTAGTTTGGATTTCTTTTCATTGATAGTGTACCCCAGGGAAGTCAGTAGGGACTTTACAAACGCCAGGTGCTTGAGCAGCTTTTCCTGTCTGCCTGAATAAGGCAGTCATCTATGTATGGGTAAAACTTGTAGATTTCTTTGTCTGCAAAAGGCAATGGTGGGAGCCAGACATTTTGTGAAAACGCTGGGAGCAGTAGATAAGCCAAAGGGAAGCAAAGAGAACTGAAGGTGCAGAGATCCTGCCCTGAAATGTAGATATTTCCTGCATGATTTCCTGATGGGAATGTGGAGGTAGGCCTCTAGGGTGGCTAGCCAAGCATTCTTAGAGAGCAAAGGTAGCAGTTGCTGGAGGTTGAGCATTTTGAATTTTGCTATCACCAGGAAGGTGTTTAGAATGGATAGATAGAGGATGTGGTGCCAGGTGCCCTCTTTTCTGGGTACAAGGAAAAGTCTCGAGTAGAAACCTTGTCCTATCTGTTCTGCAGGAACGTGCTCTATTAATCTCAGAGAGAGAGCAGGGAAAGGACTTGCTTTTTCACCTCTACCCACTGGTTTGGAGGAAGATCTAGGAACCCATTTGGGGTTGGGAGAGTATGGAAAGAAAATTTGTATTCCTGGGACACTATGGTCAGGATCCAGCGATCATGGTTAATGGTGGCCCAGGTGCTTGCATGGAAGGAGAGTTTTCCTCCTTGGGGCAAGTGCATGGGGGCAGGGAGGGTGTGGGGGAGGAGAGTCATTGTGAGTTCTTACCGTGAGGGGTGGCTTTGAAGTTGATGAACTCTATTGCTTTGATCTCTCATTCCCTGTGGCTGCTGTCTGGGGGGGGTCTGCTTCCCCGGGGTCTGGGCTGAACTGACCTGGAGGGGGCAGGAAAGGACCAGTGCTTGGAAGGGCAATGCCTGCTGAACCTGGGTGGCTGGACCTGCAGGAAATCTTTAACTGTCTGCATAGATTTAGCTTTTTCTTCCATCTTTTTTTTAAGACCTCCTCTACCTTGGTGCCACATAAGTTGTCTTTGTGGAAGGGTGCATCCAATAATTTAGATTTGACGTGGTCTGGGAAAAGCTATTCCTTAAGGAAAGCATGCCTTCCAAGAACAGAACCGGTGACTGCTACCCTGCAAGAAGCTTCTAGGACGCCAAAACCACAGTGTAAGGTGTGCTTAGTTACTTGACTGGCAGAATGCATTAACTCCTGTAACTCTATTTTCTGCACAAGCAGGAAAGGAAGATATTTTTTATTTGCGGAGTTCCATGGTATGTTGCTGAAATTTTAGCATATGGAACTGACAATTTGATGCTCTGACAGCAAAATTAGCAGAGGTGTATACTTTTTTACCCCATCTGTCTAGTGCTTGGGAATCCCAACCTGAGGGGGTGGTATTCTTAACAGAAGTTGCTTTAATTCCTTTAGGCCCTTGAGAAATAACCTCAGGGTCAGCAGTAGGATTTTTGAAAAGAAATTTGTGAGAGCCAGGGACTCTAATACCAGTCAGGTTTTCTGGGAGCAGGAGGGAGGGTGTCAGGAGTCAAACTAGATTCCCATTGAAAATGCTCCCTTAAAGTATGAAGGGTTTCTCAAAAGAAAAAGTCCTTGGGTGGAGAGGCTGAAGGAATGGATTCCTCTGCATCAGAATCCTCATAAGCAGAGAGGGGTTGCATGTCTTCATATTCAGATGCATCAGTCATCAGATTCCTGTTCAGATAAAACTACTAGGGACAGATCCCATTTCCTTTTGGAAGGGGTAGCTTGGCTTCCCCTGATCAGCAATTATAAGGTCTTCCGCCATTTTAAGCATTTGAGACTGAGGCAAGTGTCTGAGATTGGGTCGTCGGTTCCTTGGGTTAGTACCCTGGGCCTTAGAAACTCTGTAGTTTTTTAAAGAACGGTAGACGCGAAAAATCTCGTCGGTTTGTGTTGAGAATTGGTAGTGTGAAGTACTTCCTCGGAAGCCAGTGCCTGCTCAGTGGCTCTGGACCCATCCAAGGTAGAGGCAACCGCAGGATCCTTAGTTGAAAAAGAATTATGTGGCATACCAGACTCCGAAAGGGTCTCGGTAGTGGCCTGCAAATCCACAGAAGCAGGCATCAGTGGCTGCAAAAGTGCCTCACTGAGTACCAGAGAACTGACGACTAGCTTAATGGAAACATTGTCAGTAGGTTTGGACCTGTGCAGTCCGTCTTTATCCTTACATTTTTTTGGAAGACTAAACTCAGGTAGTGGCTGACCGGCACTTGTGCGAACTGCTTCTGCTTCAAGCTCCTTGACAAGAAAGACCGATGTAATAGCGTCGGCTGCCTTACTTTATACTACTGACGACTTGACGTCAGTCCTGAAGCAACAGCAACCCTCACAGAAATACTAAGCCTCTGGTATTCGGGCCAGCCGAGGGCTACCCTGGCAGGGATAACCCAAATGTGATGACTGCAACAGTGAAACACAAAACATCAAGGTTTCAGCTCGGGCAGTCCTTCAGCTACTAGGATAAATGGCAGCATCGATTACTATAGTTCCCCTGGCAAGACTACACAAGGCTTCTACAGTGGCTTTTACCAACACGGTGGTCCCCTTTGACTCATCCTATGTCCTTTCAGATCCACATAAATCGATGCAAACAAGCCTTATTCTGGTGGATGAAGCAAGGAAATGACCTATGGAGTCGACTTTTCTTCCCCTCTCAGCCCAAGGCCATAGTGACTATGGACGCTTCCCTAAAGGGGTGGAAGTGGGGCACATCTAGGCAAAGACAGTCCAAGGCACTTGGTCCCCCGTGGAGCCCAACCTGTATATCAATGTTGGTACTGGCCTCCATGCTGAACAGCTTCAAAACTTTTATTTAAAACACAATTAAAAACACAGGAATGAGCATTTTTGGGACCAAGCCCTTCAGATACAAAACTCAAGTGAAACTGCAGTTTTTACATAGCTCTTCAGTTAACATTCAGTACCGTACCCTCCTTTTCTTTAGTGCCAGGTCTTAAAGGTATAACCCCATTTAAACCTGGGGTTTTGTATGCTGCTAGCTCAATGATCCATTTAGTTTCATTCCACTCTGTCTCATGAATCAAATCACCTCCCCTTTTGTGTTTATTTACACATTTTCATACTTAGAAATGTGCTGGAAAAGTGCATTATGTTCATGCTTTAATCTTACAGAGGATAAATGGTTCAAATTTTGTTTTTCAGCATGCAGTTAGTTTTTCCTACATAGAATGAACTGCAGTCTTAACAGACAGCCAGGTAAAACAACAACGTTCTTTGTTCTACAATCTCCATACAAAACAATATTGTTTTCCTGATACAGGGTGTACATAGGATTTTGCCTCTGCAATGTACTCAAATGCTTTGCAATTTCTGCACCTTCGTGTACTTGCACATTGTGTAAAATGTTCCTACTTTTTTCTGTCTTCCCTTCATGACATAATAAATCCTTCAGATTTTCTCAGGCAGATGGGGCATCAGTTTGACACCTCACCCCAAAGACGGTACACACAGAAGTGTGGCACCACCCCCCCCCCCCATGCAGTAATTCAGCATCACTGTTGTAAAATAAATCCAAGTACCTGTTGTGGGAAGAGAACCCACAGCCTTCTGTACCAAAGGTCAGCTTTTATTGAGATTGTTGCCAAACAGCTGGCCCATTGCACAATTTTAACCCATTACCATCCCTTCAACATGGACATGCAGGTGGTTGGTGTGACGGAGTAAGATGCAGAGGATAGGAAGAAATGGAAACAGATGATCTGATGTGGCGACCCCTAACAGGAACAGCCAAAAGAGAAGACCATCCCTTTAAGCTTCTCTGAAATCCAAATGCAACATATTCAACAGCCTTCAGTACAATGAGAATGGCGAGGTGAGGTAAACTTTACTGATAGAGTCAGTAAAGTCAAATAATCCTCCAATGGGGAGTGAAAAAAATGAAGGAAACAATGGTGGAATTGGTGAGGCTTGTCAGTGCTGTGGATAGCAAAGGGATGAGAATCCTACACTAAAGTGGGGAAACCAAAAACTGACTCTCCATACCTTTATCATGTTAGGTTATTAGACAGTATTGAAATGTTTTTAGTTCAAATTTGAGAAAGGGAGATTAACACTATTGACCTGTTGCAGCAAATGGGATTTATGAGGTCTAGCTATGTCTTAGGTTATTTTTCTTTTGGTCATCAGCTGTTGTCTAGGGCTGCTGCTATAGTTTCATTTGTTCCTTAGTGGCTTTGGTACTAACCCTCCAGGGCTGTGCTCACATTACTACCTGTGCTCACATTATTACCTTAAGCCAATCCTAAAATTAATAAATATTACATGTGGCAGGCACCATTTTTAAAACTACAATCCACTCTGCTACAGGCCCCATGAGGAGCTCAGTGTCTCTCCAAAAAAAAAAAAAAAAAAAAAAAAAAAAAAAAAAATTTCATCTGCTTTTACTGTACTTGTGTTTTTACCTACTTCTTTTTACTTTTGCATCATCTTAAAATACTCAATTGTATTTATTACTGCTTGGTGTAACTCATTCTAAGCCTTTTGGTTTAAACACTTGGGCTTCGGACCAGTTAGTTGTTTTGCACTGAGAGGGTTTGTGGTCTGCACTGTTGTGGCAGAACAGGTAGCTTACATCCTTCTAGGTTGAGAACTGCTGATTGAGGGCTCAGTGTCTGTTGTTCTAAAAGTGTATTGATTCTGGTTTGGGCACTTGGGCTTTCAGGCCAGTTGTTTTGCATTGGGAGGGTTCGTGGTCTGCACTCTTGTGTGAGGAGAGGCTGGACTCTGCCCTTCTGAGCTGGGAATTTCTGGTTAAAGGCTTATAGTGCATGCATATCTGAACTGTTTCTTACTGAAGTTGGTGCGCCTTGTTTGCTGTGGCATAGACTGGATTCGGGCCTGCTGGATCTGGCTTTGTTTGTGTAACTTGAGCACTAATCCAGACATTCTCTAAAGTATTCAATGGTATTTATTACTGCTTGGTTGTAACTTGATTAAAGTGTAGCTATCATTCAAGTCTTTTGGATTAAGCACTTGGGCTTCAGACCAGTTGTTTTACATTAGGAAGGTTTGTGGCAAGCACTGTGGTGGCAGGACAGGTAGCTTTCATCCTTCTAAGTTGGGAACTGCTGATTGAGAGCCCAGTGTCCAAGTGTATTAGTTCTGGTTTAGGCACTTGGGCTTCAGGCCAGTTATTTTACATTAAGGTTCGTGGTCTGCACTCTTGTGGGAGAAGAGGCTGGACTCTGCCCTTCTGAGCTGGGAATTTTCTGGTTAAAGGTTTATAGTGCCTGAATATTTGAACTGTATCTTACTGAAATTGGTTCACCTTGTTTGCTCTAGCATAGACTAGATCCAGGCCTACTGAATCTAGCTTTGTTTATATGCTTGTTGTTTGTTTGCTTGTTATTTCCCTGGAAGCTAATTCCACCTAATACGCAACTTCTCAGCGCTTCTGTGGATCACTAGTGATATCTGCATTGCTTACTGTACTTATTTCCTTGTTTCACTTGAAAGAAAGTTACTGTTTGTCGTTTTTGCATTTAGTTACTTGTAACACATTGCACTCAAGTTACCTGGCACTTGCTCACTAAAGCAATTATATAAGTCAGCACTAAAAATTAAAAGCACTACACCCTCACTCCCCACTGGCCCTTGTTTTCAATTAAGGATTTCCCAATATTATTCTAGCATGTCCAAAGGTCAGTTGTCAATCTCCTCTCGGTCCAGCTGGTGAATCTGGGAATCTTGAGGCAATGTTATAACTGCCTCATGTACACAGACAACCCTCTCCTCCTCCCACATAACACAAATACTTGCGAGAGATGCAGCTATTTAGCCAAACTGGAGGCTGAGCTCTCTCAACTCAGGACTGGCAAGACCAGACAGGAGGAGAAGGCAACTACACACACCACAAAACCAGCCTCACATAATGCTACCACTCCACTGAATCAAACACATAAACACACAAAGACATACTCGGAGGCTCTGAGTAAAATTTACCTAAACAGCAGAGGCCTCCAAAGCAGACACCCAAACAACTGCTACCTCAAGACACCCCACAAGCAACACATAAACCACAAAAGCAGTGTGCAAAGCAGTCACAGCCCTTAAGGCCAAATACAACACCAAACATACTTGTCATAGGTGACTCCATAGTCAGACACACTGACGTCCCACTCACCAGGCTGAACAAGGAGAGGGTCACAGTAAGCTGCCTATCGGGCGCTAGAATCCGCCACATAACACAAGCACTCGGGTCACTCCACGGCAAGTACAAATATGACACAGTCATTGTCCATGCTGGTGTGAGCGACCTGAGGCACCTCCCTGGACTACATGAAGAGAGACATAGAGGAGCTCTCTGATTATGTAGCCCAGGCAGGTATGACCCTAACCCTGAGCAGTATCCTTCCTTCACCAAGAATGATGCCACAATATAGAGACAAGATGATCAGCTTTAACAATTGGCTTAATGTCTGGTGTCATTCAAAGGGGATCCAGTGTCTGTCTGCCTGGGATGACATGCTTGACAAGCCACGCTGCTTCAAGGGACGGCTTGCACCTGTCACCCTGGGATTCCGGATATTGGCTAAGGCTCTTGCCACCCCATAGTGCCTTTTTAGGCAAGGCTCAAATTCTAAACCTACCACCCTAGAAAACAAAAATGGGAAGAAATTGAGGGTAATGCTGCTCAATGCCAGAAGTCTAAATCTCAAAATGCACGACTCGAGGCCCTTCTCAGTATGGAGAACATCGATGTCTGTGCTGTAACTGAAACCTGGTTCAAGGCTCCTGAGAGCACCCGGCACTATTAGGTTTTACCTCATATCATGCGTTCCGGCCCCAAAACCCGGACCACTCCACAAAAGGAGGGTGTATCCATATTCATAAAGGATACTCACACCTCCAGGTTGGTGGCAACGCATGAAGCTCGAAACCATCCAGGTGCAACTAACCATAGGCAAAACTGCTCTACAAATTGTAGCATGCTACAGGCCACCCTCTCAAACTCAGGAACCCCACACAGCCTTCCTGAAGACACTGGAGGGTATAAATGTATCTCCAAACACCATCATATTGGGTGACTTCAACTACCCGAATATAGACTGGGAACATTACTCAAGCCTTAACTTTCTAGCCCAACGGTTCCTGGAGTTCATAAATTCAAATGCCATGGAACAGCTAGTCACTGTTCCCACGAGAGGAGAAAATATACTAGATCTCATTGTCACAAACATGGGGACAAAATGCTCCACACCGAAGTATATCCCTCATTGGTGACATATGATCATAAACTAATCTCACTGGAAATCCACATCCCGCCCCCACCCCAAACAAAAAAGACCATAGTGAAGAACTTCTCTAAAGCAAACTTCACACTACTCAAGACTGGTGTGGTATCCTTCAAGGCCCCTGAGCCAGAGGAAACCACAACCCAAGCTGCGGAAGCCCTTACAAATGCCTTCTATGAACACCTCCAGGACTGCATGGATCAGGCAATCCCAAATAAAACCAAGACTCTTTCCACAAAGGGCAAACGTCCAGTCTGGTGGACCCCAGCCATTAACAAACTTTACAATAAGAGGAGAAAGCTATTACATGATAGAACAAAATCCATAAAAGGGAAGTCACCCCTGATCATTATTAGTAAAAAATACGAGCACTCATAAAATCAACTAAGGCCAATTTTGAGAGAAAAATTGCCATGGATTCAAAGGACAATCATAAGGCCTTTTTCAGCTATGTTAGGAACCTGGGTGGAAACTCACAGATATGCTCAGAATTAGTCCAAAATGATACAAAAATCACTGAACCCACAGACATTGCCAACATACTGGCAGACAGGTTCAGTGCAAACTTCACCCCTCTCCCCTAAAGGAGAGATAACTATCCCAGCCGAGTGTAGCCTCCCGGACATCTCAAATGCGCAGGTGAAAGCTGCTCTCTAAAGCTAAAAACACAGCATCAATGGGACCGGATGGTGTCCCCGGCTGTGTGCTACACGAGCTAAATGAGGAATTAAACCCGCACATAAGGCAGCTGTTTAATCTCAGCCTTACCACAGGATACATGCCCAAGGAGTGGCGTCACGGCAACTGTGGTCCCACTCCACAAAGGTGGCGCCTCACGGACCCTGGTAATTACCCCCATAAGCTTAACTAGTCTAGTCTGCAAAGCTATGGAGAGGATCATAATGGAGCTCATAAACAAAGATATAGGGGACTTGCAGACATTGGACCCGACCCAGTTTGGCTTTGTCAAGGGAAGATCATGCCTTTTGAACTTGGTCGACTTCTTGAAATAGTCACCAAGGCCATTGATGAGGAAAGGCAGTCCATACAGCCTACCTTGACCTTGCAAAGGCTTTCGACACAAAACCCCACTCGGGTATTGTAGAAAAACTTACCAGCTTAAATGTAAACCCATATGTCACAAGATGGGTTGCAAACTGGCTTAAGGACAGAACCCACAGGGTTAGAGTTGCTGGCGCTGTGTCAGACTCCAAGCCGGTCACAAGTGGTGTCCCACAGGGCTCGGTCCTTGGCCCCATATTGTTTGGCATCTACTTCTCAGAAGTACAGGCCAACATGGGAGGACTTTGGCTGACAAAGTTTGCAGATGACTGCAAACTGGGCGCCATAGTGGAAAGTGCATCGGACACGGATATCCTTCAGAAGGGACTCACGGAAACAGATAGCTGGTGCCAGAGCCATGGCCTGAAGTTAAACGCCAAAAATGTATAGTCATACCCTTCGGGAAAAACAAGGTAACCCCAAGCTACCATATAGGTGGCAATCCACTAAGCACAGAAGAGGTTATCAGGGACCTGGGGACCCAGGTTGACAGTGGCCTTTCTTTGACACTCACATTGCTAAAGTGGTTAGAAAGACCTTCTACATTGCCCACCTGATCATGAAGGATTCACATCCAGATCTAGTGAGGTCATTGTTCCCTGTACTCTTCACTTATCAGACCAATGATCGAGTACAATGCCCCATTCGGGATGTATCTCACCCGACATCTGCAGCAATTGGAGAGACCCCAAAAGTTCCTCACCAAAAGGATAAAGGGACTCCAAAATCTGTCATATGCTGCCAGATTGAAGAAACTCCAGCTCTATTCAGTCGCATACCGTCTGCTCAGAGGTGACATGTGCCTGACATACAAGGCCATGTCCAACCCGGAATTAATGGACATGCTCCACCTCAAAAATCCAAATCCACCAAAACCACTAGAGCAAGCGACTTAAACCTTAGCACGGATATAAATAGGACGTGCTGGAGGGATAGATTTATCACTCAGAGACTCCCTATGCTGTGGAATAAAATCCCGGTCCATGTGAGGCAGAGCACCTCGCTGACTCTGTTCAAGAGAAATCTAGACCTGTGGATGGGAGATCGTAAGTTTACCCCGGGAATCATCTCTGGGTCACTGCTGGACAGAGGCACAACAAACTAATGGGCACAGTATTTTTTCATATAAGGGGTGGCGTAAGCCACAATAATTTGGGCTAGGCTTATAAATGCCTTAGGGCAGATAGCCTAGTATAAACCTATGAACCTATGAACCTATGAACTGTAAATGCCTATTTATGTTGAATTGTGTTAGATATTTTACAACTGTATATTTTTATGTTGAATTGTTAGACATCTAATATGATTTATGCTTTATTATTGGAAGTTACTATGGCATGCTAGCATTCTGTCTGCACCAAGTTGTTTTTAGTAATATAGTATGGTCTATTTGCATAGCTGCACCTTGTTCACTAATGTTATTCATGTAATTGTGTTGTGTGTAGACAGCTCATACTGGTGTCTAATTACTTCTATAGAATTGTGCTGTTACTGGTGGATAGAATCACATTAGAAAACCAAGACAGAGTGCTGCTCACTATATTTTTATCTGTGGTTGCATAACTGTCTGAGGTTTCTTCTAAAAGATGTTTTTACAATTGGCACAGTATCTGCATATACTAGTAGTTGGTTCAAGACATTTTCCTGCATACAGTAGCTATTTGCTCAGTTTGTTTTTTGTAATCTGTATAATATATCTTTACCATCTCAAAGTGCTTACTCCTCTCTGTATTCTTCTTTTCTAGACCCACCACCACTCTCAAGTATTCAACTGCGGTACCACCTTTAACATTCTTATAAGAAAAGCGCAGTCCGGGTCTGAACTGTCTGCAAACAGCTAAAGTTAACTCTGAGTATGTGTCTACCTGCTTGAGCCATATTTATCTTCCCCTGGAGAGCACTGTGCTTTGGCATGGAAGCAGCCCCCCCCCTCACACAGACAAACTCATCTTCCACTCTCTCTTATTCCCTTCTGTTAGCAAATAGTATCCATAACTGATCAATGCTGTGTACTTGTTAATTTAAACTGAGACCACAGTAGCCTACTGATACAAGGTTAACCTGTTTTTCCACCTGAGAAATGGTTAAGAAATGACTTAGTTTCAGAGCAGTCCTTGGTCAATTCTGATTGTTTCTTAAACACAAACTTGTCTTTGCCTTGGCTCATTAGCAGCAGTACAAAACAACTGCCTGCTCACACACTTGTTCTCCCCCTCCCCCTTCCCTGTTTATTACCTTAAGCCAATCCCAAAGTTAATAAATATTATCTGCGGCAGGCATCATTTTTAAAACTACAACCACCCTTTCTCACTATCGTATGTTCATTTATCAGTTTACTCTGTTACCTGATTGTTTCCAGCCCCATCATAGGAGCAAGTAACAGGGTCTCTACCCGCTTTGCTCCCCACCCTGCCCCCTATTCCCTCCTGCCCCCAGTGGTCCTACCTTTATTACACTCACAAACCCCTCCCTTCTTTCCAATAGCCAACCACAGCGTTAACCCAACACTACCTCCTCCATTTTCCCACTACTATCACACCTCCTTAACTAACATGTACAAACATACCTTACCTATGCTCACTGCATGCATTCTCCTTGCATAGCTCTCATCCTACCAAAGCTCCATCATTCCCCCACTCAAGCACTACCACTGTGCTACTACTCACACACCACTCATGTCTCACCCTCACTCAGCTCCCCTCCCACCACCTCAAGAACCATCCCTATATGCACCCCCCGCATATTCTACCAACTATATTACTCAAACATAAAGCATCCCTACAACTTAACATAGTAGCCCTCCCACCATACCCATTACACACAGATCACAATCATAAAGTTTCCCTAATAAACAAACACATTCAAAAACTGAGAAAACTAATAACCTCATGCATAGCAAAGCTAGCCCTAAGTGGAGACATCCACCCCAACCCTGGCCCTACCATCTCCAACCCCAATCCTCATAAATCAGACTAGAAACCATAACTTCTCCCATATCACAGCCAACAGAAATCCAAGTGACTTCCTTCTACTAAGCCTAAATATTAGAAGTATATGCAACAAAGTCCATTAACTCCATGACACCACAGACTTGTACTCAGCAGATATAGTCATCCCGACAGAAACCTGGCTAAAACCTCACATTACCAGTGAGCAAATACTCCCTAACAGTTACGGCATACTAAGAGTAGACCAGCTAAATAAGAAATAAGGTGGTGTAGATATAATATTTAAACAGCATCTACACATCCAGATCTTAAAATCATCAGCTCCACAAATAGGCAATGAAGAAATAATATAAAACAACCTCAAAATAAACTAAAACAAAACCATCAACATAATTGGATGCTATTTCCCACCTGGCCAAAACATCCCTCCACTAGAAAACCTCCTCAGCTGGTCTACCCACCATCTCCCCCAAGAAATTATCATTTTAGGTGATTTCAATATTGACTGGCAATCCTGTTCTGGCAACAGTCCAACCCGTCATATAAACCTTCATGGCTTCACCCAACTAGTCCAGTCACCAACCAGGATAAATAAAAACTCCAGCAAGCACACTACCCTGGATTGGATACTAGTCAGTAAGAGCCCCCAGTCATATACAACAGGCTGCTTATCAGATAGCCTCAGTGATCACTCCCCAACATTCCTACTCAAAATATACCTATACCAAGCTAAACCTGTCATCTACCGTCAAATACGTAAAAAACGAAACTTTAACCCACTCACATTCATCTCATCCCTCAAAGAATGTAACTGGCATCCCCTAAAGTACCTCAGTCTTGATGACGCAGTTGAATTTTTTTAATACTACCTTCCTGAGCATCCTTAATTACCATGCCCCCATAAGACTTTCCAGAACGAAAGCACAACTGTCCCCATGGCTACAGAAAACCACAACGTCAGAAATGAAAAACAGGGATAAAGCCTGGGAGCACTGGAACAAAACCAAAACCACCTCAACTAGACAGAAAATCCTAGAACTACGCAATAGTTAAAAAGCTAATAAAACAGGACAAATTCCAATACTTCCAGTCTGCCCTAGACTCCTCCCAACACAACCCCAAACAATTCTGGTCCTCCATAAACTCCATCCTCTACCCAGGTAAAGTCAGTACCCCTCCTCCTAACATCCCTCACTCCTCCAAAAATATTGCTACCTCATTCAACACACACTTCACACAAACCATACTATCACTAGCTAAACACCACAACCCCCCTCCCCTCCAACCCACACCTTCAACTAGTAATCTCCCCACTGCCTTATCTTTTTCTCCTGTACCTACCTCCAACATAAAAAAACTCTTAACTAAACTTAAGCCCACCAAATTAGCAACAGACAACCTCCCAAGTGAATACCTACAAATCGCAGCTGATGCTCTGGCCTACCCAGTATCCAGCTTGATTAACTGATCTCTGTCAGAAAGTTATATTCCCACACTGTGGAAAGTATCACATATAATTCCCCTCCAAAGAACTAACCAATTATCGCCTCATAGCTATTCTCTCTCCACTCTCCAAAATACTAGAGAGATGCATACATTCTCAGGTCTCAGACTACCTCCTTACTAACAATCTTCTTTCCAATACTCAGCATGGTTTCTGACCAAACCATAGTACCACCACTGCCTTACTCTCCTTTACTAACACTATCCTTTCAGCATAAAAACAATGGCTATCTCTCCTCTGCTACTTTCCTAGACCTATCTAAAGCATTTGACATGGTCCCACACAAACAACTTATCTCTGTCCTCAATAACCTATCCTTCTCTCAGTCAGTCACCAACTGGTTTCAGAGTTACCTGTCTGACCGCCAACAATCCATTGTATGGCAGAATGACACATCTCCCCAACTACCTGTCTCCACAGGGGTTCCCCAAGGATCCATCCTTGGACCCCTACTCTTCTCTGTTTTCACTAATAATCTAGCCTCTGCCATCAAACATGGCACACTCATACAATACGCAGATGAATCAACCATCAACTGCTCAGCCCAGGCCCTACCCAAACTGCAAAAAGTCACACAGGAAGCCTTTTCCTCTGCTGAAACTTGGTTATCCGATGCCCAATTAATACTCAACCGAAACAAAACTAAACCATTCATCTTCCAACCCACCAAACATACTCAAAACAACTTTCACTTTAACATCACAGCAAAAAACACCACTGTATACCCAACTGAACACACCAAATTGCTAGGAGTGGAAATAGATAAACTAAAATTTGACATTCACATATCCATGACCATAAAAAAGTCCACAAAAACTAGGAGCATTATACAGAAATAAGCAACTTCTCACCAAAGCAGCAAAGATTTCAATAGCAAATTCCCACCTTATCGCCACCCTACTTTATGCCTCTCCAATATATACCAACCTAAGGTAATGCAATCTAAACAAGCTAGAGACCTGCTAAAACAAAATCGCCAAATTCGCCACAGGAGCATCCTACAGTAGTTACCACTGTCTCTCACTTGCTGAACTGGGCTGGCTTGAACTCCCTCACCTCCTTCAATGGTATCAGCTATCACTCGCCCACAAACTAGTAAACCATTCACTAAATGTCCCATCCCTCCAGAATCTACTCCAACCCTATCGCACTACCAGACCACTAAGATCCAGCAACAAAAATCACTTGCAGATCACTAAAGCCAATAACTCTGCTGGTGAAGCACTATTCTCTTGCACCATAGCCAAATTATGGAACTCCCTCCCACCCACAGTTACCTCCATATCATCATGCACCCACTTCAAAACTTTACTAAAAGCGCACCTAAAAACATGCTGGCTATGCCCTTGCAACTCCCACTCTAATATCACCCACCCCATCCAACCACTACCTTTTCTTTCCACCCCACTAACTACCTTGATTATAGCAAGCTCAGATGCTCATAAGCCTAGTACTTATTATACAGCAGGAACTTCTTATTGCAACATTTGTTAATGTCTGTTATGTACTTCGCAGATAAAGATTCTAGTTGTCTACTGATGTACTATGTTCATCTGTAAATATGTTTGTAATTAATTGCCATGTTAAATTGTTAATCGCTATGTAATCCAATGCAACTACTGTCTACTTTAACTGTGGAGCTTTTCTCTCCGGGCCTCCGCTGAAAATGGACCTACGTCCAGTCAGACACTCCCGGTCAACAAATGTAAATAAATAAATAAAGATACACTGTCCTGTACACCAGCTGATTTTTTGTATGTCCTAACTAGTCAGGACTACTGATATCACAAGCATCACTGCATTTACCATGAGTTAGCTCTGCCTCCCCTCCCCCACATGCCAAAGAGCTAGAGCAATCTAACTTCTAATTATGACATCACCACCATCATCTGGGGCATCCCCAATCATAGAGGGTCCCAAGTGGGCAAACTTCTAAAAATCCAGTCCTTCTTACCCACCACCCTACTCTTCCTGCACCTGAGTGGGCAGTTGAACTTGGGTTATCTGGGTAGTAGCTGGGTAATAGTCAGGGTTTAATCCTTCTATGCCAAAAAAACTTGGGCAATGTACCTCTCAACTATACAGATTTTCACAGGCCAGACGTTTGCCTGACATTTTTGCTCTGTTCCTGATAAAATGTGTGGTTTTCTGGCAAATAACTGAAAGTGGCAGTTGCTAAATAATGTTAAACATTTGAGTTTCAATACTTCATATCCTTCTGAAAATGCATAATAATGCTAACCCCTTTATTCTATCAACTTTCCAAGATTAAGAGAGCAATATTTAAAACCTGCCACTATTTTTGGGACTTTGCCCCCCCCCCCTTATTTTAGCTTTGTTCAGAATTATTGCACTAAGTAGTTCAGAGGTATGATGGACACGAGTTCAAAAAAGGCATCTGTGCGATAACTGGCAGCTTTGTGATAGTAAGGGGCTATTTTAGTCCCTCCTCCATGATTCAGTCATTCATTCTGGCCATTGTAGTGTCTCCATCCATCGTTGGGTATACCTGCTGTTCTTTCATCCCAAAGACTGAGTGATCTGGAGCCACTGTAGATCTTAAGAGCATGCCGAGGGTTGGTGCCAGAAGCTGTTCCAGCATTTGGGGGTTATGACTTACCCTTACTTCGCCATTCCCCCACTCCAACACCACCCAAAGGGTACTCCCCTCTTTGTGGACCTCAACTCTGTTCCAGGAGCTTCTTTGATTAACACCCGCTGGATGGGCACACCCATCCCCTCCCTGCCAACTCCTCAGAAGTCAGAGCCACTAATCAAACTCTGGTTGCCTGGGACGTACTTGGGGCTTTATCCCACCACCTCACTGTGCTAAGTGATCAGTTTTTCTTGATACCGTTTCCTCATCACTTGTTAGTGCTGCAGGTCACAGTTTAGCAATAGAGATTACAGCATCAAAAGAATAGTTCCACACACTGCATAAGACCCAGCAGCAGGTCGGTTTCATTCGTTACAAGACAGACAACTTTGTTACACCTGAAGATGTGATCAACAGGTAATCAGTGATGTTTCACTAATAAATGCAAAGCTCAACTTTGGCCGCAATATCATTCAGTATAATGACTGGAAGGAAATTTTCTGTTCAGTGAAAGAATTTTCCTGACAAAAATAATCTTTTGGACCTATAAGGAACTAGGTATCCAGCATCCAATAGTTTTAAAGTTGTGCTTTAAGATAAGAAATAGTGAATTCAAACTGGGTCCTGCAAATATTAGTGTGGTTATTTGTAAACTGAGAAAAAACAGTGTGGTCCTTAAAGCACTCAAGTACAAACTGGTTTAAGGGTGGAATGACAGCAAGCAGCATGATTGCATTTCATTTTTAAGGAAACTGTAAATGTAATGAATTGAAGAAGGGTCACTGCAGTCGTATGGCCTCTGGACAAGCTGGAACTGGCTCATACAACCAAATTCTTTTGATAAGTTAAACTGCAATTTATGCATTTAACTGAAATTTGCTCATCTCCACAGAATGTATTTACCTCTAGTCTCGGTTGTTAAATGCATAAATTGCAGTTAAATCCATGACCAGATGTGTAAAAGACTTTGCTGCCAGTTGTAGAACATTCCAGGGGCAATAGTTTTTGTCAAACAAGGACAGAAATCCCAGAAGCACTGGCAGGGCTTAGCAATAATACATAAGGAGTCTACTTCTAAATTTCAAAGTTTCAAAACTTCGAATTTCTTCTGGTTGAGACCATAAGATCTAAGTTTTTAAATTTTGAAATGTAAATTAAAAAAAAAAAAATTTTTATTACATTTCTGAAAGGGGGCAAGCTCCAATGCACCCCCCACCCCATGCTGATTAAATATACCAATTCTGAGATCGCACTATAGCGAGGAAAACCATAAATATACCATTCTGTGTTGTATGGCGATCTCCATTTAAACGATTCGAAGTTGCAAAACTTCGATCTTATGGTCTCGACCATAAGAAATTCGAAGTATTGAAACTCTGAAATTTAGAAGTAGACCCTACACTAGGGCAGCTTAAGCTAATCACAGTACAAAAAAGTACACCACAAGATACATAATGTTACTGCAACTCAACACAAAGTGATTCTATTTCAAAACAGTGTAATTACTGAAAGCTGCTGTAAGGCATTCAAGATACTTATGCATGCCTATGTACAGTGAAAGCCATACTAGATTGTTTATTCAGCATTATATTTATGGCTAGGTTTATTTTCTTATCTTTTTATTGTACAGAATTAGTCATCATCTTCTTTCGGCTGTTCCCGTTAGGGGTCGCCACAGCGGATCATGTGTTTCCATTTCTTCCTGTCCTCTGCATCTTGCTCTGTCACACCAACCACCTGCATGTCCACTCTCACCACATCCATAAACCCTATCTTAGGCCCTCCTCTTTTCCTGTTACCTGGTAGCTTCATCCTTAGCATCATTTTCCCAATGTACTCAGCATCCCTCCTCAGCACATGTCCAAACCAACGTAATCTTGCCTCTCTGGTTTTGTCTCCAAACCTTCTAACCTGGGCTGACCCTCTAATATACTTATTCCTAATCCTGTACACCCTCGTCACACCCAGTGCAAATCTTAACATCTTTAACTCTGCCATATCCAGCTCTGACTCCTGCCTTTTTGTCAATGCCACGGTTTCCAACCCATATAACATAGCTGGACTCACTACCCTCTTGTAGACCTTCCCTTTCACTCTTACTGGTACTCATCTTTCACAAATCACTCAAGACACTCTTCTCCACCCTGCCTGTACTCTCTTCTTCACCTCTCTTCCACACTCACCATTATTCTGAACAATTGATCCCAAGTATTTAAACTCCTCCACCTTTGCCACCTCTACTCCTTGCATCCTCACCATTCCTCTATCCTCCCTCTCATTCACACACATATATATATTCTTAGTCCTGCTGACCTTCATTCCCCTTCTCTCTAGAGCATATCTCCATCTCTCCAGGATCTCCTCCACCCGTTCCCTACTCTCACTACAGATCACAATGTCATCTGCAAACATCATAGTCCACAGGGACTCCTGTCTGATCTCTTCTGTCAACCTGTCCATCACCATTGCAAATAAGAAAGGGCTCAGAGCTGATCTTTGATGTAATCCCACATCCACTTTAAATGCATCAGTCACTCTTACCGCAGACCTCACTGGTGTCACACTACCCTCGTACATATCCTGTACCACTCTTACATACTTCTCTGACACTCCTGACTTCCTCATACAATACCACCACAGCTCCTATCTAGGCACCCTGTCATATGCTTTCTCTAAGTCTAGAGAAACATAATGCAACTCCTTCTGACCTTCTCTGTATTTCTACATCAACAGTCTCAGAGCAAACAATGCATCTATAGTGCTCTTTCCCGGCATGAAACCATACTGCTGATCACTAATCATCACGTCCCTTCTTAACCTAGCTTCCACTACTCTTTCCCATAACTTCATGCTGTGACTGATCAATTTAATCCCTTTGTAGTTACTACAGCTCTGCACATCACCCTTATTCTTAAAAAATCGGTACCAAAACACTTTCTCCATTCCTCAGGCATCCTCTCACTTTCCAAGATTTCATTAAACAATCTGGTTAAAAACTCGACTGCCATTACACCTAAACACCTCCATGCTTCCACAGGTATGTCCATCTGGACCAACAGCCTTTCCATTCTTCATTCTCTTCATAGTTATCCTTATTTCCTCCTTGCTAATCCATTGCACTTCATGATTCACTATCCCCACATCATCCAACCTTCTCTCCCTCTCATTCTCTTCATTCATCAACCCCTCAAAGTACTCTTTCCATCTGCTCAACACACTCTCCTCGCTTGCGAGTATGTTTCCCTCAATATCCTTCATTACCTTTACCTGCTGAACATCTTTCCTAGCTCAGTCCCTCTGTCTAGCCAATCAGTACAGGTCCCCTTCTTCCTCCTTAGTGTCCAACATTTCATACAACTCTTCATATGCTTTATATCTTTAGCCTTCGCCACCTCTCTCTTTGCCATGCACCTCATTTCATACTCCTGTCTACTTTCTTCATCTCTCTGACAATCCCACTTCTTCTTTGCCAACCTCTTTCTCTGTATATTCTCCTGTACTTCCTCATTCCACCACCATGTCTCCTGGTCGTCCTTCCTCTGTCCAGATGTCATACCAAGCACCTTTCTAGCAGTCTCCCTTACTAGCTCTGCTGTGGTTACCCAGCTATTTGGTAACTCTTCACTGCCACCCAGTACCTGTCTTAACTCTTCCCTGAACTCCCCCTCACAATTACCCTTTTTCAATTTCCACCATTTGATCCTTGGTGCTGCCCTCACACTCCTCCTCCACTCACTGATCACCAACGTCATCCTACAAACCACCATCCTATGCTGCCTAACTACACTTTCCCCGGTCACCACTTTACAAACTCCAATCTCCGTCAAACTGGCCCCCCTACATAAGATATAATCCATCTGTTTGCATCTTCCTCAGAATTAGCGAGTTTGTTAATTTTTATTATTGCTGTAGCTTTAGTATAGACAAGTTTTTGTACACTAGGTGTTTACTTTCAGTGTTGAAGGGAACTGGATGCTAGGAGATTAAATATTTTTAACAATTTAGAGTTTAATTACTTTGTACTAATTGATGTATAAATGCTATTGGGGTTGTTTTACATGGACTCTGATGAAGCCCAACTGTGAGTGAAAGCGCTTAATCAGTTTGGTTGTTTTAATAAAGCTGATGTTCTTTCCTGCCAACGGATCTGGTTTTACCATCTAAAAAAAAAAAAAAAAAAAAAAAAACTCCTCTCTGTCTAGGGGTAATGACTTCAAAATTCCAAGACATAAATAATCTTGACAATAACTAAGTATGAACATCCAGATAAGAGTTTTAGTGTAGCAAAAATATTTGCAAACAAACTGCTGCGCAAGCAGTAATTCCTGGCAAGGTGTATACTATTGTGCAAGTAACACATGGCCAGGGGTGTTCTAAGGCTCAACACAACAAGTAAGGGCCTCTACACCCCTGGAACAGCATTATTTACACAATAATGCACACCCTGGAGGGCATTACTGCTCTTTCAGAATGTTAAAAAAAAAAAAAAAAAAAAAAAAAAAACAAATTACAAAAATTATTATATATAGTTTTAATATTTTTGATGTAAAATAGTTCCACGGGCTAATGTTTCAAATTTATGATAGTGCATGCAATTGCTGTTGGAGGAAGTATTTTACTTCCAAAACGCAAGTTTGGTAAGTATTTAATGACTATGGACACGCACACACATACAAATAGAAACGTACACATTTAAAAATACAGGCATACTCACACACTTCTACGCATAAAAAGTCAGACATGCACCAACTACAACAAATTACAAACTTAGACATTGTTTTGTTTGCAAAAACAAAACAAAGTACTATAGCTCTCTCAACCCCCGACCTCAACCTTTCCTTCTTTACATTTACCGTCCCTGATTTTGCAATTATTGTTGATGTTTAACTATAAAAAAAAAAAAAAACAGGGTTAAACTCAATCAATACTGTCAGATATTATGAGTTTTATACCTCTTAATGTCTCTCACTTCCACATTCATGCACAAAAGCACAGACATACACACACTTGCTGAAAGAAACGAACATTCACACCCACAAAAATGCTTTTTTTTTTCATTTTTTAATTGCTTTTTGTTTTAATGTTACGATCTCTAAACAAGGCTGTTTAGTGATCGTAAAAATGGTGGCTGTTTAGTTTTTAAAGTGTCCTAGCATCATGTGAGTGCTTAATTTTCCTCAGTGAAGTACCAGACTTGTTTTTCAGCCGTCATTACTAGTACGTTAACACCTTGCTGTAGAACGCCTGTTCTCCAATCACGGTGGTGATATACATGTTGCCCATTCTCAATCTCAGTAACCTTGAGTGCTTGAACCCACAGCATTAGCAAAACACTATTAATCTAGTCCATGCAAGTAACCTGTATGCACAGCACTTTGGCTATACAGATAAAAATATGGAAATTTTGCGGAGGCTTTCAGCTGTGCTTTTTTCTTTTTCTTTTCTTCTTATAGCTTGAATACGTTGCACGGTACCACCATGTCTACAGATTTATTTCTATGTACTCAAGTCCCTTGTATTTATTGTCTTGTCCATTATTTGAAAATATCTACTACGTGCAGCTAAGAAGCTGTGTTTGCTTAACAACCTCCCCCCACCCCCCCCACCCCCCCCCCGGGTACCAAGGATCTGAAGCTCTTCAAAAATCACAACCATCTCACTCCACTCTCCGGGACTATACAATCAGCAGTTAAAGACCATAAATATCCCACCGACTCCTTCCGTCTGTATTTTCTTTATCTACTTTCTTCTCAACGACCCAGACTCATCTCTATTCCGCTTTTGTCTTCTGTGATCTATACCCTACATTTTTTCTGTATATTTTTATTTTATTTATTTCTTACTTTACATTACTGTTTACACTGTATGAAATGTTATACTTCTGTTGCATTATTGCTATAGGTCTTTGTTGCGAGCCCCCCTCCCCCGGGTCCCATCTGTATGTAAATGGACTCTGCCTAATAGGACTAATCCAACTAACAAAACAAATAAAAGAACAAAAAGTACTTGCCAGCACTGCTCAGTAGTTTTTATATTGCAGCACATGGATGTCATGCATCCATGGCAACTGTTTTTCACAAAGAGATCAGATGACAGTACTCTTAATATTCCTAACTACTGCTATATACAGCAAGTTTAATAGGTCTGCTTGGAATTTCATACAAAAGGGAAGCTAATATCAAGCTAAAAGCCGCCCACAAGAAAACTGAATTAAAAGCTTCCACTGAATTGTAGCCACAGCTGTTACTCAAAGCTGTGGCTTCTAAGAAACATGCAAAGTTCTGCAAGAGGTACTGGTGAACAATGCAAACAGGAACTCTAACATCAAACATTATGGCATGTTGTCTTCTTCTTTCGGCTTTTCCTGGTTAGGGGTCGCCACAGCGGATCACCTGTCCACTCATGATTGGCAGTGGAGTTTTACAGTGTCGAGTTGCCAGCCCGGCACCCAACCTTCCCCAGAAGGCGCACACACGCACTCACGTCTAGGGCCAATTTTGAGTGTCCAATCCACCTCTTTGGGATGTGGGAGGAAACCGGAGCACCCAGAGGAAACCCACGCGACCACAGGTAGGACATGCAGACTCCACACAGAAGGCACCCCAGCCGAGGATCTAACTGGAGAATCTCTTGCTGTGAGGTGGTAACACTAACCGCTGCACCACCACGGCCACCCAAACATTACGTCATGCACAGACTGCACGTACATAGGAGTAGTTGAGTTTCAACTGACAGTAGCCAAGTTAAGTGTGTGACGTGACTGCACCTTTTGTCTTAGACTTAGGCAAAATACAGGAAAACTTGTATAATGAGACACTTTTCGAAAACCAGCCTTAGCTGATTCAGCAGTCGACATTCTCAGTAGTAAGATGTTTGTTACCATAGTTTACAGTCAAGATTTTAAGCAAAATAAACTTATTTCATAAAAAAATACAGTTAGACTCATCAACCATGAAATTCACTTTCAAAGATAAAAGCTACCTAGTCTAGCAGTAATTGTACAGAGGGACGGGACACCCCTGCTTGTAGCAATGGCAGGTTTGTTTCCATTGTATTAGGAATCAGCAGCACATACTTTGTGAAGCAATCTATCTACACTTGCAGTTTCAGTTATTATGCTGCATGACTGTAGAACTAAGGTTCCCTACCTGAGAGGTAAAACACAGGTAGAATTCAAACTAGAAGGAAAGGACAAACCATGCATGGTTATTAAGAAAAATGGGTTGCTCAAGTATTTACAAGGCATTGTTGTGACTTCAAGTGCATACCCAGCCAGAATACTGATAACCTTTGCAGTTGGAAAAAAATTACAGCTTCTGCACATCTCCACATTACCACTTGTAAAGGAGAAAAGTTTGCATTTTAATGAAAGAATGTCAGTAATCTCTGCAGCAGCAAAGAAATGTATTGGCTCTGGAAACAGCAATATTACCACTTATAAAAGAAGAAAAATTTCCAACTTCCTGAAATGCGATTCTATGTAGCTTGAATATTTAACACTAAAACAAGACACCCTTGATTACATATTGCCCTCAATTAGAAGCCACACATGTAAACTACAAATTTAATAGAAGCTAATCAATTTAATAAAAGCAACATTTTCTAATCAAAGAGTTACAGTATATGGATTATGAGCATCTACTGTGAAAATCCTGACAGTCATGAAAAAATCATCATACTGTGTTACAATACAATATTGTTGCAAAGGCAGGTTGTGTTTAACATTTGTTCTGGCTCCTTTCTTCTATGTAGACTATACAGTCAAAGACAGTTAAGTATACTCAAGAGAAATAAAGATAATGCCACGTGACCAAAGTGTACAGGCAACATCTTTTATTAAACGTGTAGTCACAGGATACCATGTTATTCTTGCTTTAATTACTTAATTCAGCCTTCATAGGACACACCTACAGTGGGCTACTTTGATGAATTAAGTCTTGCAGGACACAAAGTGATAAAGAACTCTTGGCTCCTTAGTTTTAATTTTAGATTCTAATGTCTGCAACAGGCAATTTCAATACTCAAATATTTCTTTTCTTACAGAAAGGAACAGAGAGCAGGAAGAAAGGAAAAGAAGCCAGAACTATGACCCAATAAATTCCAGATGTGACAGACTGAAGGAATGCAAGTTAAAGCTACACTCATATTCATAGGCAAGAAAAATTGCTGTGCAAAGTAGAATTCCAGTCATTCAAAGTTAGGTCATTCTTCTGAGCCATGCATGTGACATGGCATTATGGATAGGATAACAGTGTTGACCATAGCTCTCAACTGTCCAGATTTTCACAGAATGTCCAGATTTTTGCTTCATAATTTTGGTCTGTTCATAAAATTTGTTTTTTTCTGGCAAATTGCCGAGGATTGAAGTCACTAAATAATGACAAAGGTTTGAGTTTCAGACTTCATATTCTTCAGAATATACATACTAATAAGCATCCTGTTATTCTATCAACTTTCTAAGTTTATAAGAACAATGTTTAAAATCTGTCCCTATTTTTGGGCCTCTGTTCCCCCATTATTGTTTTAGACATTGTCCAGATTGCTTGTACTAATAGGTTAAGAGGTATGGTGCTGAGACAGACCTCCAAATGCTACAATGGTCAGAATAGAGCTAGGCAGGAGAGGGATGAAACAGGATTCTGGACTTCTGCTACCACAATTAAAAATGCCATTTCATCAAGTCTTAACTGGAAGAGGAGGGGGAGAAGGAAATTGAGAAAAACTGCATAAAAATTAACAGAAACATCACACAACATAAACAAACAGTACAGCTCTGCAACAATAAATAGCAATATACGAGAATGTAAAGTGATGCTCCATTTGAAGTATACAGATAAAGCCAACAAAGTTATACTACAAGGTGGTCAGCTTACAAATGATAGCAGCCCTGTCACACCTTCCATGTGGTTGGAGCTCAAGTAGCCTTAAGTTTTGAATAATCTTAAAATTCATAACAGAGCTAGCAAGTTCATGTCACAATTCCACATAAACAACCAAACTCACTCAGCCAAAGTCTACAAGCGTATTGTATTTAATGTTATATTGTTGCATTTGTAGCTGATCTGCTTGTTTACCAGACCTCGTATCTCAACCTCTTAGCTTAAGAAACCTGGACAAAGCCTAAAATAATGAGGAGAAAAGGGCAAGGGCCCAGAAACAAGGAAAGATTTTTAAAAGTTACTCTTCTGAATTTAGAGAGTTGATACAGTAACAGGGCATGCGTTAGCATGCATTTTCTAAAGGATATGAAGTCTGAAACCCAAATGTATGTCATTTAGTACCTTCATTCCACAGTGATTTGCCAGAGGAACACAATTTCTATGAGCAATAGACCAAAAATATGAAGAAAAAATCTAAACATTATGTGAAAATCTGAACAGTTGAGAGGTATTGTAGGCTGATTTTCTGCAATGAATATATACAGCTACATTTTTGTTGATGCAAGCAGTTAGGTAAAACTGTGCCACTGAAAAAGATATAACAATCAGAAAAGAAACAAGAGTCTGGGAAGCTAATGTTACCTGGCCTGTTATTTTGATGGTCAAAATATGCAGAGATATAACTCAATTCTTCTTTTTTTTTTTAAAAAAAATACCTACAATTTGCCATATGTTTTCCACATCTGCATGCTCCAGGTCATACAATTTGACACATTAGCATTTGTGAACAAGTGTTTTGGCATGTAAACTACCACATCAGCAACTTACATACAGACTTGAACACTCACAGCTACATTCATATTTTCCTTTGCAAAACGCATTAGTTCTCTTTTCAATGGGTTCAAAAACTGTTCAGATTTCTTTACCCAAGTTTCAAAGCAGTTAAAACTCATTTACAATCTCACTTGCACAGTTTTGTACTATGACAGAATACAAGATGGGAGACATCGACACAGTAAACACATCTCAGTTTCTTGGATAGAATACTTGCCACGTACCATTACCAGACAGTGAACAGGAGTTCACATAGTGCGACCCCTGTAGTACCCCAGTGTGTTGGAGGGATCAGATGTTAGATTACCCCCACATGATGTGCTGTCGCCTTGCAGTTCGGTGTGTGTAAGAAGGGATACACAAAACAAAACTAACTTTTGGCAAAGGAGAGACTAGTAATGCATTTATTACCACCAACCAAAGTCAACAAAAACAATGTTAATCGGCTCCTACGATTAAAGTCTGCACAAATGCATTAATTTAGTCAGTACAATGAAGTCTTGCTACGAAGTTGTGCTGGGTATTTCACAAGTGGAAGCAAAAATTCAAGCCAAACTGAAGTGGCTTACGTGTGGTTGAGTAACACAACTCAGCAGTGACTTCTGAGGTTTTTGTTTGCTCCCCCTGTGTGTAAAGTTACGATGAACTGATGAACACCACCTTCTACTGCACGGAAACAAGGTTTTGGAAGTTGAAAAGTACCGTTGTACAGGAACTTAAATCTGCAGACATTTAACTTACTTTCACTACTGAAATAACTCTTGGGACTTCTGCTGCAGAAAGACCAATGTCTAGCCTGACTTTCAGACATTAGCACCCTTCCATCTCTAGGCCACCTAGAAGTCAATGTTACAACAGAGACCGTCCATCTATACTGCCTTTAGCTCTCTGCTGCCTTGTTAATAGGTATAGCACCTTGTCTACAGCTAGAGTTTTTAACATCTTAGTAGAGTGAGCACCCAGAAAGGTAGTTGAGGGAAAAGATCTCAAGCTGTCTCTCCAGATTCTTCTTAACCTCAAGAAAGGACAGGACTTGATCAGAGTATCTGATGAGGAAGGTGGGGAGAAAATGTGGTTTGTGTACCCACTTCAACCCAGAGATACCCAAGGAAAGTAGACAGAGGGAAAGAAAGAGAAAAATGGCACTACAACCACAGTCAAACATCTACAATGATGGCACGTTCCTACATAACATAACTGCAGTATGCTCTTGATATGATAGGCCACTGCAGTAGTAACTCGTGGTAACATTCCCAAAGCCTGAAGACCAGCAGGAGACTGGTTCTGATTACATGCCAGCTGTGGAAGACTTACAGACTGACCATGGCAAATTTTGTCCTGGTCTTACCTGGCCCCATGCCTCAGAGAAATACAGTTGTATTGTAACCCAGATGACTGGCATTTGAATAGTGTCCCTGGCAATGGATCTGCCAGGCAGCAAGTGATCGGGAGTGGCCTGCATACGGATCCTGGGGGGTGAGTAGGGCTGCCTGCATTTGGAGGGAAACATCAGTAGTATGTGTGAACTCTCTGGTGCAGACCAGAAAAACCACTGCTTGCAATTACTGGGGATGGCGCTTCTTGGAGGAATGCCCCTTGTGTAAGGGTCAATCCAGTGCATGAATTTCCCAGCACTTGGTTGAGTGCATTCGGTGTGGGAGTAGGGTTAGAACCACCCCTGATGATTGCCTGAACAATGGGCTCTTCCAGCTGTACCAACCAAAAAAGCAGCCAGCACCAATCTTCAGCTTTCCAATAATTATATATTTATTATTCCATCACACATACTGCATACCAGTTTCGGCTGTAAGCCTTCATCACTGCATAACAATCACTCATTACATCACATTTAAATAACACAATCCCAACTCCCAGTGGTTATTACAACTGTTCATTAAGCCCTGGTGTAAACAAAGCACAATTTAATAATCCACATTTTTTCTTTATAATTTAATCTTTGATGCCCTCCCATTATGTCATTTGTATGAAAATGTACTCTTATCAATAATAGTAAACATAAATCTAGCTGAAGCATGTTTTAGTGAGTGTTTATACAAAGCGTTAGCTAACTTCCAGCTGCCTCTTTCTCTGATGAGAGGAATGAAGGGAGTCCTTTGGTTAGGAGGGTGATAATGATCATCAGTGGGTAGTCTTGGCAAAAAAAAACAAAAAAAAAACAGAAAAATAAATCCTGCCCTGGTTCTAGAAGAAATGTCCACATTGTAACTGTTTTCTGCTTCCAGAATGGTCAGGTATTAGCTCCTCCAACGAGTACAGATGTGTCTCTTGTGAAGTGTGCCTGATATAACCCGGTATGGTTTCTCCACATCAAAACCAAATAAATACAGTGTACAAGTCATTTACAAATGGTCTGCTTGCAGACAGGCACTCTCTCTCTCTGCCTTTTTAAATGTCTTTATGCACTCAGATGAAATCAAAGACTCCAAAAACATCTGCATTATAGGCATATACATGCCCCCCAGGTAACAACATCCCAGTTTTAGAAAATATATTATTCTGGATCTCCTTTACCATGAAAAAAAATGAAACCATTATACTAGCTGACATGATCATCAATTGGGCTTCCACATCCTCCAATAAATCTCCCACCAACATACACATTTCATTTTACACAACTAATCAATACTACTAATAGATTCAACCATAAAACCAATAAAGGCACAATACCAGACTTGATCCTGGTCTCAGACTCTTTCAAATATCCAACTTCTGGCACCTTGGCAAACTCCTTTAGTGACCACCTCCCAGTCTATACTATTCGTCATTGCTCATCTTTCACAAACGTTCACAATATTAAGGTAATCCAAAATTTTGTCCACATACTTTCAACAGTATCCTAAGCAGCTACAATTGGGACCGTCTTAAAACCCTTCCACTAGACGATGCCCTATTTCAATAACCCCTTCTTAAATATCTTGCACAGCTTGGCTCCTACCAGAACCAAAATAATTAAATCCGATCATGCCCCTAGGCTGTCTAAATCTACATGAGAAACCATGAAAAACTGGGACAAAGCCTAGAAGCACTGGCTCAAATCGGAGAATCTTAATGATCTCAGCCATTACAAACAGCTCCAAAACCAAGCCAAAAAACTCATCTGCAAAGACGAGCAACAATACCTGGAAATTACAAACCAATAAGAAAAGCAATCCCAAAATGTTCTGGTCCTTTATCAATAATCTCAAACCCTGGTACTAAATCCAATCCAAACCCCTACCTTGGCATGCCTCCTGAACATACTGCCTCTAAAGTCAACTCCTACTTCATGGATACTATAGCCAATATTACTGACTCCTTTTCATCACCCCTACACCAAACAACCATATACCTATGCCCTCCACCTCTCCCCCTCACTTTGCAATCTCTCTAGCCCTGGCATCCCAACTCAAAACTGTACGCAGGAGTCCTCCAAACTAGAATTTCATCTCTCTCCCATCTCTACTTCCTCTATTAAAAAAAACCCTGCTCTAATTCTGCCACCACAATTCCTGCCAAATTCCTTAAGATCCTGCTGATGCTGTAGTCTACCCTATTAGCATCCCAATTAACAGGTCTATTCAAGAATCCTACGTCTTTTGCCTCTGGGAAAAAAGCTATCATCCTGCCCTTTCATAAAGGTGGCCCATCCTCTGATATCTCTAACTTTCGACCCATTGCTCTACTTTCCCCCATCTCCAAAATTCTGGAAAATTGTGTCCAAAAACAACTTCTCCAGTACCTTCTAAATAACAGCATCCTCTCCCCAATCCAACATGGATTCCGTCCTGGGCACAGCATATCTACTGCCCTAATCTCCTTCTCAAATATAAATATAATCAATAATGCCCGCTACGTGGGTCATACAGTATCAGCCCTCTTCCTGGATCTATCAAAAGCATTTGATACCATTTCTCATTCTATCCTCCTGGCCCAACTCTCTTCTAATGGATTATCCTCCCAGTCATTTAATTAGTTATTCCTCAAATAGGCAACATGCTGTTAAATTGCATAACTCTTTCCACTTACCTTCATAACCCTACCGACCTTCATAACCCTACCGGTGTACCACGAGGTTCAGTTTTAGGTCCTTTTCTGTTTAATATATTTATAAATAATCTTCACCAAGCTATCCTAAAGGCATCCCTAGTTTAGTACACAGATGACTTGACTATAGTCTGCTCTGCTCCCATCCCCATCATACTACAACATAATAGTCAAGCTGAATACTTTACTGTGGAATCCTGGCTCCATAAAAAACACCTTTCTCTAAATGCCAAAATAAAACAAACTTATGTTGTTTACCACCAAAAGAAATAAATCTTTCAAAAAAGCAGACTTCAATATATTCTCATTGAACTCCACAAAAATTGAATTAGTACCAGTACTAAACTGTTAGGAGCCATAATCGAGGAAGACTTAAATTCTATCTACATATCCAGTCCAATATAAATAAAACACACAAAAAACTAGGACTGTAATACAGGCACAACAGGTTTCTCTCCCTACCAACTAAAGCATTAGTGCTCTCTTATTTACTACCCTCTTTAACCTATGGTGCACCTTTGTTAATTAACTTGCCATCTTCCTCAAAAATAAAACTAGAATCCTGTTACAATAAGACTGCCAAATTTGCTACAAGTAGCCGCCATTCTTCCCATCACTGTATCACATTAAAGAAACTTCAATGGCTCAGATTGTCCCATTACTTATTACTCCTTCAGCTTACTAACACACACTAATCCATAAATCACAAGACTGCCCAGCAGTTAGCTCCTTACTCACCCCCTGCACTCCCCTTACACCACTACGATCAGAACACTAACACTTACTCCACATTCATAAATCCAACTTACCTGCAGGAATGCTTTTATACTACTGTACCACAGCTAGATTATGGAATAACCTTCCCTCTTCTATTTGCAGTGAACAATGCCCTTCTAGCTTTAAAACTGCTCTAAAAAAGCACCTCTTCCCCCACTGGATATGCAATTGCTCTAATGGGCCTTCTACTCCACATTATGCCATCCTGATTTCTCTACTCTTCAGACCTACTCCTGCTCCTATACTAGCCCCTCTCTCTAATCACACTTCTATCTTGCTTTATATTTTTCACTGCAAACTACTTGGCAATTTATTGACATGAGAACTTCCTTCTGGGCAATTCCTGTAACTAAATGTAACCCATTTTTAAACTACCACATATTGTATTTTCTATGAAACGTTGCACTTCTTCTGTACTTATCTGTATCTTATTGTGAAATCTCTTATAAGTGATACAGATTCAGATGCTTATGACTACTTTGAAACTTGTGGATCTTGTTTACCTAAAGCTGTACATATGTTACTCTGGATTTTTTGCTGATTTCTTTTTATGTTACTCTGGATATTTTTTTTGCTTTCAAATGTTTGTACTTTTGAAATATTGTACTTAATTGTTATTGTGATATTGGAACTTTTCTCTCCTGCCTCCACAGAAAATGGGCTCATTCTGGCCCAGTGGACTTTCCCGGTAAGTAAACAAAGATAGATAGATAGATAGATAGATAGATAGATAGATAGATAGACAGATAGATGTATAGCCTGATTTAAGACTACCTCTAATACCTTAGGATTGATGTGGAACACAACCCTGTTTTCCCTGTTTATAAGGAATATCTTAGGCTCCTTGCACATAATCTGCAATATTAAAAATCCTCCTGGCTTAAGTCACAAGTTTTACAAAGGCTCTTTTCTAGGTCAGATATTTGAGAGGCGCAGATGCGGCTGTTTCAAAGTGGGGGATAATGTAATTTGCGGTAGAATACAGCTGAGGTCCTAGAGTAAAACTCCCTTTTGGATGGGGTCTTCATTTTCAAAAACTGTTTTACAGACAAAAGGATCAGAGTAGGGGTTCCCTAGGCATAAACGCTGAAATAGCAAAGACACATACCCTCATTAAGGTACAGATGACTCAACTTTTAAAATATCTGACCAGTATTTATGATAAGAGACAACCAACCTCTCGGGTGCTGGCACAAAAAAAAAAAAAAAAAGCTTTTCCGTTTAGCTAGGTATGACTTCTTTGTACTTTTATTCCTACTGTTGATCAAGATAGTGAATAGTTCTCCTGAAAATGAGACTTATGCAAGTAAGTGTTGCAGCATCCAATTCTTTTTTAGGCTACACAAGAGACCATCACTCTTTTGTCCCGGGTTAACAGACTGATGTGCAAAGACAGCAGTATTGGATCTCTCACTACCAGACTCAGTAAGGGAAAACCAATGCTGCTTGTAACAAAGAGTACCATAAATAGCATATCTGGCTTGCCCTCTATCTTCTTTATGACCCAGAATATTACAGGTAAAGGATGCAAAGTGCAAAGAAACGGACCAACCCTACTCAAGAAGCCCAGGCTCCAGTTGTTGGGAGTTCTGGAGCAGTATGTCTTGAGCTGCCTGTTGTCCAGATGAACAAAAAGGTCTATTTCTGGTAACCTTCAAGTATGAATCAACTCCAGGAATATATTCACTGTTAGTTTGCATGTCCAGTTGACTTGCCATGTAAGTTTTGGTAATAGAATGTCTAAGGCACAGTGTCATCTCTACCTTTTGGGACAGTTCCCCTGCTTGCACTGATAATCTGCACAGTGTGTAAGTGTGGGATCCACCCCACCCCCATTGTTCATATACTGCCATGCCATGGCACATTCTGTGAGGATATGGAAGGTGCCTGTGTGCCAAACAGGCATGAAAGATTAGACAGCCAGGATCACTATCAAAATCTCTTTTATTCTGATGAATCTTCTCCTTTGAGTAATGGTTCAGGTTCCCTAGATCTTCAGCTTTTCGGAGTCAAATAGGATCTGAATTGAGAGTATTAGATGGGATTTTGGTAGACTTAGAGACCCAAGGTCTGAAAATAATTCATGATGAATTGGAGACTATTTATCTCTTCCAGTATTTCCTCCTGGATGAGGCAATTGTCCAAATACTGATAAATGTGAAAGCCCTTTGTTCTGCAACAGGCTATTATTGCAGCCAGGCACTCCATGAACACACTCGGTACAGTAGATAAAATATGCAAGGAAGTGAATTGACAGTGAAAACCCCACATGAGGAAGCATATGCGCACAATGTCTACAGGCATAGGTGAGTAGGCATCCTTTAGAACCAGGGGAACATATAAAGGGAAGACTGTCAGCCATGTAAGCTTAACATTTTGAATGCTGGTACCCTCAGTGATTTGTTTTGAAGTGGCTCTTTGTAATATGACAGGTATCTCTAAATGAGAGATCCCTTGGAAGTGATGCACAGGAGGTCCTTAATGTCAGACTCACAAATGGACGTGGAATTCATCTGCTACACGTAATAAAGCTCACCATTCTCTTAATCAAAGAAGTCAAAATTCTTCAAGGAAGAGGTTTCTCCATTTTCATTTTAGAGTGCAAGTCCATAATAATGATGCCTGCTTAGAGTACGGCTGCAGGGTTTTCAGAAACTGAACAAAATCCTGCGCCCACTTCATTGCATCTGACATAACTTAAGATGGGGGGATGGTAAGTAGGCCCATCCAGGTTTCTGCTGTGGCAATATGGCTATTGTACCTTTCTGTCTTGCCAAACTGGTCACAATCTTGAGTATAGAAATTGCATTATGGGTCTCTGGATGCAGGTTGGTACTGCTGACCTTGATCTTGGAATGAAGTCCTTTCAGACAAGGAGTGAAGGACTCCACCCTCAACTTTGGTAATGATCATCTGTGAGTAGGAAACAAACACACAGTGAGGATTCTACACTGAATTTATGAAGGATTTGGCTCAGGGCAATGTGCTTGCATCAGAGAGTGTGTCAGCCTCCTGAGTGGTAACGACAAAGGCCTCAGTAAAAGTAGCCTCCACAGTTGGGGGCATATGCAGTGGATCTGACTGACACCACTATGATCCTGTACAAGATGAGTTACTTCCTCTGGATAATGCAACTCTAGAGAGAGCTTTGATTCTCCAACTAACAGCCATCTGATTAAACCTGAAACAGTGGTGGACAGTACAGGTGTGTAAACTTACAATGAATGTAGATGTTTGTGTGTATTCACTGTTGCAGTCTTAAATTATGCGATTTCCAATTCATGGAAGCCCTTGGCCAGCCTGATTACCAGAGTATTTCCTCCCCTTCCAGGAGATGGCAGATGCCCTGACTGATGTCAAGATACCAGGTATAAAGCGAGTCAGCTGGCATCATAATTTTGGTTATAGCCCTTACCTGGTCCCCAAGGTCAAGAGTCTTAGCCCCAGGACACTACATAGCAAAACCTTGAGCCAAATCTGAACAGAGGAATAGGAATAACCTGGATCAAGAGAAGAAAATGCCCACCCCAACTTTTTCGGCAGGAGGAGGAAGGGGGAGAAGAATACTGCAACAGTGAATACACTAATATTTACATTTATGGTAAGTTTCCACAACTGTACTATGTTCTTCATGTTTCACTCTTGCAGTCCTAACTGATGGTATGACTCCCAAAGTTGATAAAAGGGTGGATGGAGAATTTTACTGAAAGAATAGGATGCCCTGCAAAACTACAGTGGCAAACTCAGCATTAGACTTGGATAAGGTTGGAAAGTGATGGTGTCTGGTGAAGGCATGCACAGAAGACCAAGTAGCTGCTTCTAAAATGTCCTTAGTGGCCACCGCTTTAAGAAAGGTAGTAGACGTAGTAGTAGCCCTAGTGTAGTGTGACTTCACACAGTCTGGTGGCTTTCTTCCACAGTGGTTGTAGCAAAACAAAATGCAGTGCGGGAGCCATTTGGAAACTGTTTAGAAACTGATCTTCCTTTACAGTTACAGATAAAGGCCATGAAAAGCTGGTCAGATTTTTTTTGTAATTTTCTGTTCTATTCAGGTAGTGACACAGTTGTCTATGCACATCCAGCGAGTGGAGGATTCTTTCCCCCTTATTTTGAAGGTTAGGAATGATGGTAGGAAAGTGGATGGTCTGGTTCAAGAAGATCTCTGTAACCACTCTGGACATAAAGGAGGGGTTGGTCCTAAGAGAGACTGTCAGGGTGGAATGTGTTGAAAGGTTCTACATACACAAGGGCCTCAAGTTCTGATACTTTTCTAGCTGAAGTAATTGCTAGCAAAAAAACAAACAAACGGTCTTCTGGGTCAAGAACTTCAGACAGCTGGCTCGAAGGGGGGAGGGTAAGCTTCTCCAGAAATGAAACGGATCCCACAGAGGTACAGGAGCTTTCCTCAGGGGTCTGATGCACATAACCCCTCTCAGGAACTGTTTCATGAGTGGGTGGAAAAAGATATGGATCGAGAAGGCAGACAAGATTCATGCTTCAGCTATTTTAGTCTAACAGAGGAATGAAAAAGCCCTTTGTCAAAAAGTTCTGATATGTATGAGAGTATCAAAGGAACATGAGAGTAAAGAGCACACTCACTTCTGTCCGTACCATATGGCACATCTCTTCCATTTGGTGGTGTAGGATTTTCTTGTACTAGGTCTCCTGGCTTCTTTTAGAAAGTCCAGGACCTGTTAGTCAAGGGATGTCTCCCATCCAGGAAGTTAAAATATCATCCAAGCTGTCAATTTGAGTGTTCAGTTTTGGGGTATATGAAGGAGCTCTTGTTGTGTGTCAACAGGTTCACTCACTGGAACAGCAGCCATGATTTCTTTTTGCTGAGACTCTGTATTAGGGAACACCAAGTGCTACTTTGGTCAATCTGGGACTATTAGAAAGACGCTTGACCCTTCCTCCCTTATTATCAGTAACACCATGGGAAGTAAGGATACTGCAGAAAAAAAAAAAAAACAGAGGGAATAGACTTGTCCAAGGGAAAGAGAAGGCATCAGTCCTCCAGACCGACTTGGTTTTGGCCAATGAGCAAAACTTTTCCAACCAAGAGTTTTCTTTTGCTGCAAAAAGATCCATCTCTAGCACACTCCATTCCCTAGATAAGCTGAGAAAAACTTCTTGATGCAATTGCCCCTCATGAAGGTCTGATAGACTCCTGCTTAGGTGAGCTGTCAGTTGATTTCTTTCTTCTAGTAGGTACTGAGTCATGAGGTGTAGACCTAGGGAGTTTCAGTTTCCCCAAAGATCCATGACTGGGCAACAAAGAAGGTAAGAGTCAGCACCCCCCTGCGTGTTTATGTAACTCATAACCATGGTATTGTCTCTGTTGCTTGTTTTTGTAACTCATAACCATGGTATTGTCTGTTTTTACTAAGAGTATGCCTGATTTCCACTGGTCTTTGAAAGCAATGACGCCTTTTTAAACTGCAAACTGTTCTCTTTGGTGATGTGCTTGTTTTTGAACTGGGTTTTGCATCTGCCCTGTGTAAATTGTTGTACTGTGCATCCTAAGCTATGTTAGAGGCATCTGTGGTCAGCGTTTGGTTATGAGGAATAATTCTGAAGGGAAGGCCCAGACTGTGGGAGCAGGCTTGGGTCCACAAGGCAAAAACCTTTCTTGAGACAGAGAAGCTTCACCCTGAAGTTGAGAAAGTGGGAGTGTTAGCACCACACATTTCTGAGGTACCACTGTAGTCTCCTCATTTGGAGTCTGGCAAAGGAGATGATGAGGATGCAAGAGGCCATGTAACCCAAGGGTCTGAGGAACTCTTTGGCACCGAGGTGGTTCCTGTGAATGCGTTTTTAAAAATATTGTGATAGGAAGGTTACCTTTTCTGGAGGAAAGATAGTTTTTTGAAGAAAGGAGCCCAACAAAGCCCCAAGAAACACAATCCTGTTCATGGGGATGGTCTGAGCAGTGGCGGCTGGTGACTTCAAATCACAGGGGGGCTGCAGGAGATGCTGAATGGGCGGGGTCAAAGGGAAGGGGTGTGGTCAACCATAAAGGGGAGGAGCTATGCACAAAACCACAAAAAAACTAACTTTAATTAAATACGCTGCCCTGGGTGGCAAACCATCATTATGAAAGTCCAATCAAGACAAAAATAAGTGTAGAAGAATAAAAATATTTCAATGCATTGGCTGCATGACAGCTTACTTAATATCTAGATGGAAACAAAAGGTTGTGAGGCATGAAAAAATAAATTACTTTTTAAATACATTACTGGAATGCCAGTCAAAATCAAGTATAAGAAAAACCAGAAGCACTCAACTCAAACTACTTCTCCTTGCACTGCAGTTCTAATTATAATATATTCAGCTTTATTAAAGTACCAAGCAACATGCTGAAAGTAGAAATCTATGTGATGCCCCACTTGTAAAAATGTTTCTTATCCAAAAAGACCTGCTGCCTGACAACGTTTCATGGGGAAAACATGATAAAAGTAAAAATGAAAAGCAAACAAGAAACAAGCTCAAGATACATTGCTTAAAGGATTACTGTACAGGTTATGGACCACACATGATTGGCATTCTGTTTAGTTTACGGGTAAAGCCTGTAGAGATGACTGGAAGTCTCCAACAAGTGTAATGAGCTTTTTAAAATAATGGAATCCTGTCCTTTAATACCCAAGGCTTATACATTATCTAGTCAAGTATTCTCTGCATGGCAACAACAGAAAGGCTTTCAATGTTGGCAATTCTTTAACAGTATGCTTATTAAAGCTTACTTGCATCTTACGATGTCAGACAAGCTTACCTTATGGTCATTAAAGCATTGCTACTTAAACACAGAGCAACAGGCACTTTGAGTAATAAGCATAAATCAACAGTACAAAAATATGACAGAAACCAGACCATTCTGCAAAATCAAGGACAGATGAAAAGCCACTGTAGTACTTATGCAGTGTGTCCTCCCCATCCAAGGTAGATACAACTACTCCTTGCCTTGCTTGGACACATCCAGAGTCACTACATGGGGAGTGGGGTGCAACAAGCATGTCACAATTTGAAATCTCTCTGGCTGACTGTGATGGCCCTGACACATTTGTCATACCTCTCAACTTCAAGAGCAAGAAATCTGGACAAAGCCATACACAGAAGTGGGACAAAGGCACAACAAGAAGGACAATTTTTAAATATTGCTCTAATAAACTTAGAAAGATAATAGAATAGGTCTTGCATTAGTATGAATTTTCTGAAGGGTATAAAATCTGAAACTCAAATGTCTGTCATTTTCTAACTTCAGTCTTTAGTGATTTGTCACTAATTTGCCAAAAAACACAATTTTATGAAAAATGGACCAAAATGTGATGCAAAAATATAAAATAGACACACAATACAGCTTCTACCTGTCAAAGAAGGGACACTTTAATATTAGTACTGCTACCTTGAGCAGCTGACAAAATAAAAGAATCTACATGCATTTCAAGTAATCTATAACTTTGATTATTACAGTTATTTCTTAATTGTAAACCCTCCATGTTTTCTTCCAAAATTGCTATTTTATGGAGGGATTATTAGGGGAAGAGCAACATTTTGAGCCAAAAATTGGGGACAGTTGAGAGGTTGGCTATGCCTAATTCTATAAAGCAATTTATTTGCATGTACCTCTCAACCTGTTAATGCAGTAAATCTGAACAAGGCCAAATATATTGGGGCACATATAAACAGTACTAAAATTGCTCTTGTATAAATTGAGACAGTTGATAGAACGGCTCTTACTTTAACATGCATTTTTATGAAGGTTATGAAGTCTGAAACTTATTATTTAGTGACTTCTGGCAAATCATTTAGGAATTAAAACTACAAATTTTATGAACAACAAACCAAAAATAAGAAGCAAAAATCTATTCATTCTTTGAAAATCTGGACAGTTGGGAGGTATAGTTCAGCTGGGCCTGTCTGAGTTTGCTGCCCTTCCCCTGACAAAATAATGGTTGAACTGGAGCCTCTGCAGCCATTCCAATTAACCATTACTTGGCTATTTCACTCCATTTACCATAAACACTAATGTGCATACTGCTTTACTTCAATGATTGGACTTCATTTGAAAGTTTTATTTTGTATTTTACAGCACAAACATTAAGTAATCTGTTAAACAAAGCAATGCAGTCTCACAATGAAAACTTAGCATTAAAACTTCTCTGCCCTTGAAACTCACATTCATTGAAACAGCATTGAAACCCACATTCAAAGAAAATACATTTTGCCAGTGGCAGATAAAGATTAATTTTGGGCTGTTTTCGAATCATAGGCCCCTTGCATATGAAACATACATGTGCTCTTTGATACACCTTCCTCATTGTACTAAAAATTATATTCCTTGTACAATACAGTACACTTGTTAGAGGGTGTTTTAAATTTGTTTTGAACATTTTTCCGGTAAGCAATGAAACAAAACATATGCACCCATAATGGCAAAACTGCCCAGTTGAGAACATTTATCATAAAAAAGTCTACTCAGACTTCCACAGTCCACCATTATTAGTAAATATACACAATTCTACAGTCCACCATTATTAGTAAATATGCACAATTCCACAGTCCACCATTATTAGTAAATATGCACAATTCTACAGTCCACCATTATCAGTAAATATGCACAATTCTACAGTGCACCTTTATCAGTAAATATGCACAATTCTACAGTCCATATTCAGTGAATTCAGTTCTTGCCATAGCTGTCAACCTTAGCACAAAAACCTGGACGAAGCCAATAATGGGGGAATGCAGTCCCAAAAATAGGGACAAATTTAAAATATTCATCTTATAAACTTAGAAAATTGCTAGAAAAAAAGGTTGTGCTACTATGTATTCTGAAGAACATGAAGTTTGAAATTCAAATGCCGGTCAATTCTACTGCGGACAGAACAAAAACAATTTTCAGCAGAGACGCAGGGATTAATACTGCAGACACGTCTTTGTAAAATGGCAGGGCATCAAAGCAAATCCACACAAACACAGGCAGGAGATGCAGACTCCAAACAGAAGCCACCCCAACCAAGAATCAAACCAGAAAACCTATAGCTGTGAGGCAACAATACTACCACCGCACCATCAATTATGCAAGGAATTAAACATTCAGAAACCTGAAGTCTGAAATTCAAATGCCTGTCAATTTTACTGCGGACAGAACAAAACCAATTTTCAGCAGGGATTAAAACTGCAGACACGTCTTTGTAAAATGGCAGGGCACCAGAGCAAATCCACACAAACACATGGAGGAGATGCAGACTCCACACAGAAGCCACCCCAACCAAGAATCAAACCAGAAAACCTATAGCTGTGAGGCAACAATACTACCACTGCACCATCAAATCTGCAAGGAATTAAACATTCAGAAACCTGAAGTCTGAAATTCAAATGCCTGTCAATTTTACTGCGGACAGAACAAAAACAATTTTCAGCAGAGATGCAGGGATTAATACTGCAGACACGTCTTTGTAAAATGGCAGGGCACCAGAGCAAATCCACACAAATACAGGGAGGAGATGCAGACAGAAGCCACCCCAACCAAGAATCAAACCAGAAAACCTATAGTTGTGAGGTAACAATACTATCACTGCACCATCAATTATACAAGGAGTTAAACATTCAGAAACCTGAAGTCTGAAATTCAAATGCCTGTCAAATTTACTGCGGACAGAACAAAACAATTTTCAGCAGAGACGAGGGATTAAAACTGCAGACACATCTTTGTAAAATGGCAGGGCACCAGAGCAAATCCACACAAACACAGGCAGGAGATGCAGACTCCAAACAGAAGCCACCCCAACCAAGAATCAAACCAGAAAACCTATAGCTGTGAGGCAACAATACTACCACCGCACCATCAATTATGCAAGGAATTAAACATTCAGAAACCTGAAGTCTGAAATTCAAATGCCTGTCAATTTTACTGCGGACAGAACAAAACCAATTTTCAGCAGGGATTACAACTGCAGACACGTCTTTGTAAAATGGCAGGGCACCAGAGCAAATCCACACAAAAACATGGAGGAGATGCAGACTCCACACAGAAGCCACCCCAACCAAGAATCAAACCAGAAAACCTATAGCTGTGAGGCAACAATACTACCACTGCACCATCAAATACGCAAGGAATTAAACATTCAGAAACCCTTAAGTCTGAAATTCAAATGCCTATCAATTTTATTTAACATTTTTTAATCAGGACAGTCTGACTTGGAACAAATAAACAAATTTTCAGCAGAGGCCCAGGAAGAAATAATGCAGACATGTCTTTGTAACATGGGAGGGCACAAAAGCAAACCCACACAAACACAGGGAGAAGATACAGACCCCACAAAGAAGGAACCCCAGCCAAGAATCAAACCCAAGAACCTGCAGCTGTGAGGCAACAATGCTACTACTACACCATCAAATATCAAGCATTGCAACATTTACAAACCACAGATATTATGAGGAACAGATCAGATCGAATATGAGGTAAAAATCTGAAATTTTTTTACAAATGGTGGTGGGTAGGGAACTCAAGTCTTTAACACCTGCATACAGGGTACAGGGTTCAAGCCTGAGGCATTCCCTACCACACCACCATAAGCACCTGGGGCATTTTCACACACACACACACACACACACACACACACACACACACACACACACACACACACACACACACTCCAGTAAAGCACAAGCACCATACACAAATAAAAAGAAAAAGCACAAACTCAAGAAAAATAAACACTGTAAATTGAAAGGCACCTTACCTGAATGAATACATCCAGAGTTAACGTCCGTACATACATCCTTCCCGCGCAATACTGAAGACCCGCGAGATCCACATGCTCCTTGCCGACGAGATCCCTAAGGCACTGTCCCGAGTCCCTGCTGCTCCTCTTGCAGTCCGGACGCGTCCCATAATCCTGGCGGGTCTGTGCACTGTAAAAGTGCACAGACGCTCCTTGTGTCCCCCTATGGGGACGGCCGGGCTGCCTTGAGCATGCGCATAGACCGATAAGCCGGGACTCGGTCTATGCGCATGCGCGAAGTCCGCGAATTTTAAAAAAATATTTTTTTTTATTTTTCATTTTTTTTCTTTCTTTTTTTCTTTTTGAGGGGGCTGCAGTCCGGCAGCCCTATGCCACGAGCCGCCCCTGGGTCTGAGACTTTTGGATACTGACAGTGAACCCCAGGTTGGCTAGCTTTCTCGGGTGTGTAACAAATTTGATCAGAGTTTTTCCCAGACTCCTTGCCTGAATCCAGACTCATTGCCTGAATGAGGCAATAGTCTATGGATAATCTAAATGCCTTTTGACCTGCAGTACGCTATCACTGAAGCCAGGCTTTTTTCTGAATACTCAGGGTGCAGTAGACAAGCCAAAGGGCAGAGCACAAAACTGTTAATGCTTCACATCTGCTCTGAAGAGTAAGAACCTCCTGCGAGTTTTTTCTATGAGAATGTGGAGGTATCCATCTTTCAGATCTATGGTAACCATAAGACATTGGAGGAAATCACATTTTTGAATTTTGGCACCTGCAAAAATCTTATTGGGCTTTGACAGGATAGGTCTCTAGGTTTTCTCTGGACTAGAAAGAGCCTTGTGTAAAATCCCGTCCCCTCTAATATGGGTACACAGTAGTGGAATTTATTATGTGGCCTCTGTCTTTTAATTTGGAGAAATGTCAGGGAAGCCTGAGATGCTTGGAGGTAGCTTGAAATGAAGTCTGTAACCTCATTTTATGATCTTTAATACCCCTCTGATCCCTTGTAATGAGTGCCCAATTTTTTAAGGAGAGGGACGTACATCCTCCTACTCTGGGAAGGCGGGATAGGGAGGTTGGGGTGGGACTTGAAGGAGGGGGAAAAAGAAGAAGCATGGGCGAGTCATGATTGCTCCCTGCTGGGACCCTGCTGACGAGATCCCATAGGCCTATTACAATCAGCTTGTCATGGCTTAGCCCATTGTTGCTGCCTTTGATTCCTGTCCACTCTGGATCTCATGTCTTGGTTTAGACTGGGAAGCTGGAAAGGACCACTGTATGGTATGACAGTTACAACTGACGCAGATGGTAGATCCTGAAAGTCCTTGACAACTTGCATAGACATGGCCTTAACCTCCATCTTTTAAGTACTGTTTCAACTTTAGGGCCAAAAAAGTAGTCTGTGTCCAAAGAAGCATCCAAAAGACATGATTTTACATGTTCAGGCAGGGATTTCCCCCCTCAGCCAGACATGTCTTCTAATAACTAATCCTGTAGCTACGTCCATAGCATCAGTCACAGTGCAACGAGTGGTAGCAACTAGAAAACAGGAGCTGCACATGTCTAGCAGTTCCTTAGAAAGGGCCTTATTTTGAATCCCCACCTAATTTTGCTTCATCTGGTTGAAGATAGTCTCCTGATACTCAACCATATGGCCCTCATAACCAGGGTAGCAGAGGTGATCCGAAACCTTCTCTACTTTTTGTTTATGGGCAGGGGGATTTTGGAAGTATGGCTAGGTTCTCAGAGTCTGAATCTCCATAGAAGGCAACAGACAACCCTTCCCCAAAAGGTAGATTCCACATTATCATGCTCTGAATCAAAAAGAATCTGAAGATTCATGGTGGAAGAGGTTTCTTTTCCTTTCTCCAGGACAAGATTCAGGGATAGAAACAGTGAGACTAAGGTGCCTATATCTTACTGTAGTAATCAAATCCTCAACTATCCTAACCAGGTCCTGTTGATAGGCTGAGTTTGGAAGTAGAAGCTGGTAGGCTTTGGCTGTGGCAAGCTGGATGCAGCCTTTTTACATGAGAGCTTAGGTTTAACCTAAGGGTGATGTCAGAGCTCAGGTCAGGATGCAGAAGGGTAGGTGGCCACATCCCAAGAAAGGTGAACTGAGGCGATCTCCTTACAAAGGGTTGCTCAGGTCTCCCTGTCAACAGATGGAAAATGGTCATCGGAAGCTGGAACCTGTAAAGCAGCTCCAGACCCACCCAGCAAGCCAAGTTCTTCAGCTCATGCAGAAGTAGAGGGACCAAGTAGAGACTCTGACTGGGTCTCAGTAGAGGCCTGTGCCAAAGCCTAGTTATTGCAGGGGACTACAAAAGTGTCCTGCCTGCTTCAATAATAACAAGCCTGGGTGAATTGGCAGATGGAGATGAGCATCTCCCACTACCCTATGTTTCAGATACTTCTCATTTTTATGCCTAAGGAGATCAACCTAGGCCGCACTGGCAGATGACATGGTATGAGAAGGCCCTAATGACTCACTAAGGTACTTAGCTAGAATCTTAGCACTACAGTTGATCATCCTGCTATTAAAGCGAGCACAGAACCAAAAGTTAAGTATGTCATGTTGTGCCCAACAAGCTACGCAAAAAGTGAAAGTCCCAGGGTGGTATCTCCTTGCCACAGGAGAGACAAGTACCAACTTTTTCTGACATTAGTCAGGAAACATATGAAAAGCTCTGCAGTGCGGTACTTAGCTTTACACATCTTTTCACTTGTGCAGACCAATAGATGCACTGAATAGCACTACTTCGGGCTCTGAAGGCAAGAAAGGACTGAAGTTATGGTGCCGTCTGACTCCCTTTATACTCGTACGTGTTGACAGTTAAGCCATCTGCTGCCTCCTGGATGGGGAAAATTCTCTGGTAGTTGGGCCATCCAAGGACTTTAATGGAAGGAAATCCCATCAGTTAGACCCACAAGGTTGAAACACGAAAAACAGGCTTCATTGTCCACTGAGTGGCACACAGCTACAGTTATCCCGCTCCACAAGGGAGGATCCGCCTCGGATCCCGGGAACTACCATCCCATCAGTCTGACAAGCCTGATCTGCAAGGGCATGGAAAGCATTATCATGGAACTTATAAACAAAGACATTGACAACCTTCAAACACTGGACCCCACCCAGTTTGGGTTTGTGAAGGATCGATCTTGTCTCCTGAATCTGATTGACTTCTTCGAATCAAGTCACCACAGCTGTGGACGAGGGTAAGGCAGTCCACACAGCCTATCTGGACCTTGCCAAGATCTTCGACACCATCCCCCACTCTGGAATCATAAATAAACATACTAAGCTGGGCATAAATCCCTACATCACTCGATGAGTTGCCAACTGGCTTACTGATAAGCACAGACTGTAAAAGTAGCTGACTCCAAATCCAGCTCCAGACAAGTGGAGTACCTCAGGGTTCAGTCCTGGGACCACTCTTGTTTGGCATCTACTTCTCTGAAGTACAGGCCAACACTATGGGACTTTGGCTAACAAAGTTGGCAGATGACTGCAAACTGGGAGCCATTACTGAATCCCCAAATGATGTGGATATTCTAACAAAAGGGCCTTACAGAAACAGATGCCAGGTGCCAGAGCCATGGGCTCAAGCTTAATGCCAAGAAATGTATAGTTATCCCCTTGGAAAAAAAATGTGTACCCATGAATCACCACATAGGTGGCAGGACACTAAACATCGAAAGTGTAATGAGAAACTTAGGGACACAGGTGGACAATGGTCTCACTTTCTATAACCACATCGCCACAACAATCAGGAAATCCTTCTATGTGGCACACCTCATCACTAAGGGCTTTTCATCCAGAAAAAAGGAGGTCATTGTCCCACTGTACTCATCCCTCATTAGACCCATTATAGAGTATAATGCCCCGTTTGGTATGTACCTCACAAGACATCTGCAACAGCTGGAAAGGCAATAGAAATACCTCACTAAAAGAATCACAGGCCTAAAGCAGATGCCATATGCTGACCGTCTAAAAAAAAACTCCAGCTAAACTGTGGCATATCATCTACTCAGAGGCAATCTCTGCTTAACATACAAGGCCATGTCAAACCCTGAGCTGCTGGACATGCTCCACTTAAAGAAATCCCAAATCCCTCAGAGCCACACGCTCAAGGGATCTAAACCTTGTCATCACAATGAACAAAACATGCTGGAGGGATAGGTTCCTGACCCAGAGACTCCCCATACTCTGGAATAGACTGCCCATGCATGTCAAGCAGAGCGCCTCATTGGCCCTCTTCAAAAGGAACCTTGATGACTGGATGGGAGATAGGAAATTCACCCCGGGGATCATGTCAGTCGCCCTGTTAGACAGGAGTCCAGAGAAGTAAATATTGTGGGAAGAAATATCCAGGGAATTGTTATGGCTAGGCTTGCATAGGCCCTAGGGCCGATAGCCTAGTACCAACCTATGAACATATATCTACGTCATGCTCAGGTATCCAAAAAAGTCGGTTATTGTCCAAGTCTTTACATGGAATCGGCTTCAAAGAAATATAATTTACTTTCTCCACAACATCCTAAAATTAGTAAAACCTCTCACCTGAAAGCTCTTGCTTTAAGCAACCAGCTTAAGAAGATGTGATAAGATAAGAACGCCACAATGTAGTATTTACCTTCCAACTCTAGCACCCAGGGCAAAACCAACACATGGACAATGCATTCATTCACACTGACTGTTCTGTGAACTGTGGCAAGAAAGAACTGAATGTGACACAGGAAGACATTACTTTCTTATCAGTGACATCCTAGTGTAAAGATGGGAGGGTGATGACAACCTACAGAAGGAAGCGAGCCAAGCTCTGGATGTCAGGCTGAATTACACCCCTTCTGGGATACAAGTCTCAGAGTTACTACTGCAAAAGTGGACCATATGAAGAACATTTCCAGTTAATAACTGACATGTTATAATAAGTAAGGCAAGGTTCGATATCTGCAGATAGATTTACAACTCTTTCTTGGAGGGATGCCACCTGGTAACGAGGTGAACAGCATTATAAAAGTACAGTTGTGTACATTTATCATAAATGTAGATGTTCGAGTGTATTCACTGTTGCAGTCATTACATTTGGGTAATCCAGCTGGCAGGTTGCCCTCAGCCGGCCTGAATTCCAAAGTCTTGGGTCCTGCGTCGGCTGCTGTCGCCCCTTCCCTGACGTCATGGGTATAAAAGTAGCCAATGCCATTTCTTGAGTTTTTCTTGCCCCAGATGTCATGTGCCCCCAAAAAGGGTAGCCAAACCTTATATTATATATATATATATATATATATATATATATATATATATATATAGAAATACACCGATATAAATTTTACCTTCATCTATAAGCAAATACACCACATAGGTAGTATAAATCAGAGAAGGAAAGTTAAGATCCAAAAGAAAAAAGGGGGAAGGCAGGTGGGTAACCTGGACTGCAACAGTGAATACACTCTAACATCTACATTTATGGTAAATGTACACAACTGTACTATGTTCTTCGTGTTTCACTGCTGCAGTCATTACATTTGGGTAGAATCCCAAAGCTATGGTTGGGAGGCTGGAACTAGACAGCAGTAGGAGCGGCTATGAGGCCCTGCAGGACTGCAGTGGCAAAGCCTGCCCTGGATTTAGAGTAGAGTGGCAGATGATAATGCTTTGTAAAGGTGTACAGTGAACTCCAAGCAGCCGCCTCTAAAATGTCTCTGGTTGGTACTCCCCTGAGAAAGGCTGCTGAGGTGGCTGCAGCTCTGGTGGAATGAGGCCTAATGGCCTAATGCCCTTCGGCACTGGCTTGCCATGGTTTAAGTAGCAGAAACTAATGCAGTGGCCTAACCACTTTGAAACAGTCTGCTTTGAGATAGGCTTTCCTTGTAATCCTGCAGCATATACCACTAGTAATTACTCTGTCTTCCTGAAAGCTTTGGTTCTGCCCAAGTAGAATCTAAGCTGTCTGTGTATGTCCAAAGAATGCAGAATTCTCTCCCCCTTGTTCTGTGGATTTGGGTAAAAGGTTAGCAGATGGATGGCTTGGTTAAGAGCCACACTGGACATTACTTTAGGCATAAATGTTGGGTTTGTCCTCTGGGAGACCCTGTCTGGATGAAAAATGATGAAAGGTTCCACAGCCATGAGTGCTTGTAGCTCTGAAACTCATCTTGCAGAAGTAATTGCTAAGAGCAGAGCTGTTTTCCAAGATAAAAATTTCATATCAGCAGTAGCAGCTGGCTCAAAAGGAGGCAGGGTGAGCTTTTCCAAGACATAGTTGAGGTCCCATGCAGGTATTGGTAGTCTCCTTGGGGGACTTAAATTTTTGGCTCCTCTGAGGTACTTCCTTAGTAAAGGGTGAGAAAAAAGTGGTGGCTCTGTATTATAATGAGCCGAAATGGCAGAGGCATGAATTTTAATTGATGAAAAAGATAGGCCTTTGTCCAGCATCTCAGTCAAGTATTGCAAAATTTGAGGAGTATTTGGTATCGCTGTTATCAGTTCCTTGTGCATGCCAGGCACAGAATCTCTTCCATTTTCCAGAATACGACTTTCTAGTACTAGACCTTCTGGCTTCCCGAATGATATCCATCACAGCTTTACTGAGAGGTGTTTTTTGTATGACTACAATATCCACCATGCTGCCAAGTTTAATGTCCTGAGCTGGCTGTGCATGATCTGATTGTTTTGCTGGGACAGTAGTCAAGGTATTTGAGGTAAGTTCCAAGCTGGGTATAGAGATAAGTTCCTTAGTATTGGATACCAGAACTGGCATGGCCTGTCTGGGGCAATCAGTACCATCTTTGGCTTCTCCTGTCTGACCTTTAGGAGCACCTTAGGGAGGAGAGGCAGTGGAGGAAAGGCATATACAGATAGGTTTTTCCAGCTGAAAGATAGGGCGTCCACTTTCCATGCTTGTCTGTGATAAGTCCTTGTGCAGAATCTTTTTAGTTGGTAATTGAGAGGGGAGGCAAATAGATCTATGTCTGGGCATCCCCATTTCCTTATCATGCTGAAGACTTGTGGATCCAGCTTCCATTCGTGGGGATCCATGAGGTTTCTGCTTAGTTAGTCTGCCAGAGTATTTTCCTTTCCTGGCAAGAATTGTGCCTACAGATGAACTTGGCAAGTCAAAGCTGTGTCCCACAAGGTCATGGCTAGTCCACAAAGGGGGTAAGAATGTGTGCCCCCCTGCTTGTTTATATACCACATGATGGTGGTGTTGTCTGTCTATCAGTAGTTGCCCCGGATGAAGTTGGTCCTTGAAGGCTATCAGGGCATTTTGAACAGCTAACATCTCTTTTTGATTGATATGTAGATGCATTTGGTTTGTGGACCATGTGCCCTGAATGCATGTTCCTGCCATGTGGGCTCCCCAGGCATAGTCTGATGCATCCATTGTTAGTGTCTGCCTGGCTGGAGGTAATGTGAATGGCTGTCCCTTGTTCTAGTGACAAGCCTTTGCCCACCATCGAAACTCCTGTTGCAGGCAGGGAATGAGACTAATGACTGTTTCCAGGCTGTGGCAATGTTGAGTCCAAACACTTTTTAGGTACCATTGAAGTTTACTCATATGCAGTCTTGCATATGGCATTAGTAGGATGCAGGATGCCATGAAGCCCAAAGACTGCAGAATTTTTCTTGCAGATAACTGGGCCTTTGTTGCCAACATTTTGAAATAGGTAGTCAGTTGCCTTTGTCTGGCGTGAGATAAGCCATCTGGGCAGTTGTATTCAAGCTTGCACCCAGGAATATTATCTCTTGTGAGGGTACTAGTTTTGATTTCTTTTTGTTGACTGTGTACCCTAGGCATGTTAGAAGTCTTTTCACAAATGCCAGATGTTGAAGAAGAATGTCCTTTTTCTCTGCTTGAATGAGACAGTCGTCCAAGTAAGGATATATTTGTATTCCTCTTTGTATGCAGAATGCAATTACTGGTGCCAGGTATTTTGTAAAGACCCTGGACGCAGTAGATAAGCCAAAGGGCAGTGCAGAGAATTGGTAATGCATTGAACCAGCCTTGAATCTTGGGTATCTTCTGCATGATTGTCTGATTGGAACGTGCAGGTATGCCTCTTTTAGGTCTAAAGTCACAAGCCAAGCATTCTTGCCCAGCATGGGCAGAAGCTGCTGCAAAGTCAACATTTTTAATTTTGGAATATCCAGGAAAGGGTTCAGAACTGATAGGTCCAGTATCAGTATCCAGGCCTTGTCCTTTCTGGGTACCAAGAACAGTCTTGAGTAAAATCCTGGTCCCTGCTCTTGCTCTGGTACTTGTTGAATGGCTCCCCATGTCCATGAGGGATGAGACTTGTTTTTGTGCCTCTGCCCATTAATTTTTTGGCAGATCTGGCCAGCTGTTTGCCTTTGGCAGAGTATGGAAATGGAACTTGTAGCCTTGTGACACTATGTTTAGAACCCACGTGTCCTGGGTTATGATGCGCCAATTTTGAGCAAAAAGTGCTAATTTTCCCCCTAAGGGTGCTGCTAGACGATAAATGCTTGGTGCAGGTAGGGGGAAGTAATTGAGGCTGTTTTCTGTATGTTTGTGATCTATCTTCTCCAGCTTTGGAGGTAGAAGCACTCCATTGCTTGGGCCTATAAGAACCTTGCGCCTGGGATCTGTCCCTAGGGTGTCTGGATCTACACCTTTGAGGTCTGTCTGACACAGGAAAGGACCAATTTTTTGTAGGCCAGTGTCTAATAAACCTAGGTGGCTGTAATTGTAAACAATCTTTGACAGTTTGCATAGATTTAGCTTTGTCCCCCATTTTCTTTAACACCTCTTCTGCCTTAACCCCAAACAAAGTATCATGCTGTAAAGGTGCATCTAGTAATTTAACTTTAACATGATCAAGCAGATTTTGTTCCTTTAACTAAGCATGCCTCCTAATTACAGAACCCGTAACTGCGACCCTGCAGGAGGCCTCCAAAAATCAAAACCACATTGCAAAGTACGTTTTCCAACTTGTTCTGCTGCATACAATAAATCCTGCATTTCCTTGTTTTCTGCACATTCAGAATTTAACATTTTCTGTTTAAGCAATCCCATGACATGTTGCTGATACTTAAGCATATGAAATTGACAGTTTAAGGCCCTTATAGCCAAAGTTGCAGATGTGTAAATCTTTTTTCCCCATCTATCCAGTGCCCTTGAATCTCTGTCAGAGGGGGTTGGGTTTTTTGCAGTGGAAGCCTTAACTCCCTTTGGACCCTGTGAAATAGTTTCTAGGTCAGCAGCAGGGTTTTTAAAAAGAAATTTGTGTGAGTCAGGAACACTGTAATATCCGTCAGGCTTAACAGGAGCTAGGGTAAGGAGTTTCACACTAGACTCCGAAAACACATCTACAATGTCTAACACAGGTGGAATGGCTAGAGACCTGTGCTGAGGTAGTAAACGAAAATCCCTGAGCCTCTTAAGATTCTGACACATCTTGGCTCTCCCAGTGGAAATGCTCCTTCATGGTGTGCAAGGTTTCCTCAAAGGAATAGTCCTCAGGAGGAGATGCTGACGGTATAGATTCTTCAGCATCAGAATCCTCATAGGGGGAAGAGAATATTCCTGATCAGAAGAGGAATCGAACCTGATCTGAAGATTCATAGTCAGTGTCTTGCCTAGGCCTCTTATCAGGAAGGGGATGGGAACCCCTGATCAAGGTAATAAAGTCTTTGGCCATTTTGAGCATCTGTTTTTTGGGCATAGAGGCCTGTCCACGTGGCTCTTGAGTTTGTTTCCTTGCTTTAGAAGGTACTTTAGTCTTTGCCTTTGAAGCTGAAGTCATTTTAATGTAAAGATGTTTAGGTCTGAATATGCTCAGCGGCTCCAGACCCATCTGAGGGATTAGCGTCCGAGACTCCAATACCTTGAGTATCCAGCAGCGTGGAAGTTGGTAGTGGCCTGCGACTCTAAAGTAGCGGGTGTCAGGGGCTGCGAAAGTGCCTCACTGAGAACCGGCGACTGGCTTAGGAGAAGCTTCGTCTTCGGTTTTGGGCCTCTGTTGTTTTTCTCTATCCTTTTCTTTGTGTTTTTTGTAAACTCCGGTAGTCGGATGGCTATCCGACATTTCAGGATAATTAAACCGGCGTCCAAAAAAGTTTAAAGCAAAATCATACAGATGCTTAATAGTGCGTTGGTTAAATCTAGCACATAACCGACAACCAGTAACGTTGTGATCAGGGCCTAGGCAAGGAATACAGTAAGAATGAAAATCCTTAGGAGGTATTTGCTTTCCACAAGAAATACAATTATTAACTTTTTCTGACATCGGTCTGGAGCAAGAAAAAAGTTTCCCCAACAGGGTACTTCACTTTATTGAAGACTTCGGATATGAAACTCAAATACGAAAATCTCAGGAGTCGGCCGACCGGCACTTGTGAACTGCTTCTGTTTCGGGCACCGCGCAGCAAGAAAGACTGAAGAAAATGGCATTGTCTCCTTCTTTTATACCCCTGACAACCTGACGTCAGTGAAGGGGTGACAGCAGCCGACGCAGGACCCAAGACTTTGGAATTCAGGCTGGCTGAGGGCAACCTGCCAGCAGGATTACCCAAATGTAATGACTGCAACAGTGAAACACGAAGAACATCTGGTGACTTAAATTCATGCACTGCTAATATCAGACAGCAATGGGAGTAAAGCACTTGATCTAAATGAGTAGATAGGTATAAAATCCATGAAGTGAAGAAAAAAAATGAATGAATTAATTCAAGAACACACTGACCACAGTGTTGTCATCAGCATTACAGACTGCATTTGTTAAGAGGTTATTTCCTGTGGAAAGCAATTTCATGACAATTTCTAATGTGCTTCTGCAGATGAAGTTAGGTTCTGTGCATGAAGGTTAACAGGCATGTTAATAACCCTAATCAGTTGCTTGCGGAAATTTAATGTATTTTATTTTACTTACTCGTTGCTGACCTAGTTAGTCCCACTAGGCTAGGCATGAAATAGTACGCAGCAACACAAACACTGAACAGTAAAACAAAAGAATGGGCTTTTTCTATAATAACTGGTTTACTCCTTGGATAGTGCAGACATTAAAGGGGTCATCCACAATAAAGTACAGTTGTGTATACTTACCATAAATTTAGATGTTGAAGTGTATTCACTGTTGCAATCATCACATTTGGGTTATCCCTGCCAGGGTAGCCCTCAGTCGGCCCGAATGCCAGAGGTTTAGTATTTCTGCGTCGGTTGTCACTGCTCCAGAACTGACGTCAGGTCGTCAGGGGTATAAAATAAGGCAGCCGACATTACGTCAGTTTTTCTTGCCCTGTCAGGAGCCCCCAAGAGGGAGCTAGGTTATGGTGGAAGAACACCACCAGTAGAAAATAAATACCAAAAATTCCTTGTAAGGAGAGAGAGAGAGAGAGAAACTGACAGAGAGACAAGGGGGATGGAGGGAAGGAAACCAGGACTGCAACAGTGAATACACTCGAACACCTACATTTATGGTAAGTGTACACAATTGTACTATGTTCTTCATGTTTCACTGTTCCTGCCATCACAGGTGTGTACCCCAGGCATAGTCTGATGCGTCTGTGGTGAGGCTCTGGGCAGGGTGGGGTTGTGAGAAGTAAAGTCCCTTGTTGTGGTAGTATGTTGCTGCCCACCAAAGAAAATCTTTCCTTAAACAAGGTATCATTGGTATAAGAGTTTCCAGGTCTTGGGAGTGCTGACACCAAAGGCTTTTTAGGTACCATTATAGTTTCCTCATATGCAGTCTGATATGTGGAATGAGTAGAATGCAAGAAGTCATGAACCCTAGAGCTTGCAGGATTTTCCTTGCACATAACTGGGGTCTGGTGGCTAACTGAGAGAAGTAGGCCGTCAGGTAGGTTTGTTTTTCTGTTGTAAGGAATGCCATCTGGGATGCTGTGTCCAGGCTTGCTCCCAGAAATACAATTTTATATGTGGGTACTAGTTTGGATTTCTTTTCGTTGATGGTATATCCCAGGGAGGTCTGTAGGTCCTTTACAAAGATCAGGTGCTTTAGCAGCTTTTCTTGACTGTCTGCCTGAATCAGGCAGTTCTCCAAGTATGGGTAAATTTAGATATTTCTTTGTCTGCAAAAAGCAATGGTGGGAGCCAGACATTTTGTGAAAACTCTGGGAGCAGTGGACAAGCCAAAGGGAAGCGCAGAGAACTGAAAGTCCAGTGATCCTGCCCTGAAATGTAGGCATTTCCTGCATGATTCCCTGATTGGGATGTGTAGATAGGACTCCCTTAAGTTTAGGGTGGCTAACCAAGCATCCTTGGAGAGCATGGGTAGAAGCTGCTGGAGGGTTAGCATTTTGAATTTTGGTATCACCAGAAAGATGTTTAGAATGGGTAAATCGATGATGGGGCACCATGTGCCCTATTTTCTGGGTACCAGGAAGAGTCTGGAGTAGAAACCTTGCCCTATCTGTTCTGCAAGAAAATGCTCTGTTGCCCTCATAGCAGGGAAAGGACTTGATTTTTGGCCTCTGCTCACTGGTATGGTGCAAGATCTGGGGAACCCTTTTGGGGTTGGTAGTGTGTAGAAATAAAATTTGCATTGCTGGAACACTAAGTTGAGGACCCAGCGGTCATTGGCAATGGTGGCCCTGGTGCTTGCGTGGAAGGAGAGTTTTCCTTCTAGAAGCAAAATCAGGTGGGCAGAGGGAAGGGGTGGAAGTGTAAAGTCATTGTGAGTTCTTACTATGAGGGGGGTGGCTTAGCACTCCATGGTTATGAAGAGGGGGAACTCCATTGCTAACATTTCTGCATTCCCTGGGGCTGTTGTCTGGGAGGCTTGCTTCCCCGGGGCCTGGGCTGAGCCGACCTGGAGGGGGCAGGAAGGACCAGTGTTTGGAGGGGCAATGCCTACTGAACCTCGGTAGCTGGACCTGCAAGAATTCTATCTGCATAGATTTAGCTTTTTCTTCCATCTTTTTTAAGACCTCCTCTGCCTTGGTACCAAATAAGTTGTCTTTGTGCAAGGGTGCGTCCAATAATTTGGATTTGACATGGTCTGGCAAGGGCTGTTCCTTAAGCCAAGCATGCCATCTAAGGACAGAACCAGTGACTGCTGCCCTGCAAGATGCTTCTAGGGCATGAAAACCACATTGTAAGGTGTACTTAGTTACTTGACTTGCAGAATGGATTAACTCTTCTAACTCTATTTTCTGCACAAGCAGGAAAATAAGATATTTTTTGCTTGAGGAGTTCCATGGTATGTTGCTGATATTTCAGCATATGGAACTGACAATTTAGTGCTCTAATAGCAAGAGTAGCAGAGGTGTATACTTTTTTTACCCCATCTAACACGTGGGAATCCCTATTTGAGGGGGTGGGATTATTAGCAGAAGTTGCTTTAATTCCTTTAGGTCCTTCAGAGATATCCTCGGGGTCAGGATTTTTGAAAAGAAATTTGTGATAGTCAGAGACTCTTATATTACCTGTCAGGTTTTGTGGGAGCAGGAGGGAGGGTGCCAGGAGTCAAACTGGATTCCATAAAATCATCATCCACAACATCCAGGACAGGAGGAAAGTCCAGAGGGTCTGTGCTGTGGAAGATCTAAGAATTCCAAGTCTAGTTTTTTGACTGAGGGTAGTCCTGACATTCCCATTGGAAATGCTCCCTTAAAGTATGTAGGGTTTCCCCAAAGGAAAAGCCCTCGGGTGGAGAGGCTGAAGGGATGAATTCCTCTGTATCAGAATCCTCATAAGCAGAGAGGGGTTGCACATCTTCATATTCAGATGCATCAGAGTCATCGGACTCCTGTTCAGATAAAACTACTGGGGACAAATCTCTTTTTCATTTGGAAGGGGAAGCCTGGCTTCCCCCGATAAGCATTATAAGGTCTTCCGCCATTTTAAGCATTTGAGACTGAGGCAAGGAAGCAGGTGCCTGAGCTTGGGTCGTCGGTTTTTTGGGTGTGGTTCGTACCCTGGGCCTTAGAAATTTGGTAGTTTTTGAAAGAATGGAAGATGCGAAAGAAGCCAGAGGTCTGTGTCGAGAATTGGTAATATGAAATACTTCCTCGGAAGCCGGTGTCTGCTCAGTGGCTCCAGACCCATCCAAGGTAGAGACATCTGCAGGATGCTTAGTCATGAGTCTCACAACATACCGGACCCTGAAAGGGTCTCAGTAGCAGTCTGCGAATCAATAGATGCGGGCATCAGGGGCTGCGAAAGTGGCTTACTAAGGACTGGAGAAATGACTACTAGCTTACCGGAAGTGTCGTCGGCAGTTTTGGACCTGTGCGGTCTGTTTCTGTCTTTATCCTTATGTTTTTTTGGAAGATCTGCTGTCGGATGGCTTACCGAAGCCATATCGGAATTAGAGGACAGGGTGAAAATATCTAGCTACAATAAGGCCCCGACTACTTATAGCTCTGGCATTGAACAAAGCACAAAAGTGACAGCGGGGGACATCGTGGTCTGGGCCTACACAAGTGACACAGTAAGAATGAAAGTCTTGGTGTGGTATTTGCTTTCTACAGGCGAGACAATTGTTAACTTTTTCTGACATCAGTTAGAGCAAGAAAAAAGGATCTCCAACAAGGTACTTGGCTTTAGAAGACTTCAATTCGGAAAAAAAAAGTACAGTTGTGTATACTTACCATAAATGTAGATGTTCGAGTGTATTCACTGTTGCAGTCATCACATTTGGGTTATCTGCCTGCAGGTAGCCCTCAGCCGGCCTGAATACCAGAGTCTTCTGATTCCTGCATCGGATGCTGTCTCTTCTTCCATGACATCAGGCCGTCGGGGGTATAAAAGATGCAGCGGACGCCATTGTACCAGTTTTTCTTGCCCCAGATGTCAGGTGCCCCCACAATGGGAAGCAGTTATATGTAATGGTACACCTCCATCAAAAAAGCAAATACACCAGAAAAACTTAAATATACCAAACAAGAAGGAAGGTAGAGCCAAGAGAAGTCAGGGGGGTGGAGGGAGAGTAACCAGGACTGCAACAGTGAATACACTTGAACATCTACATTTATGGTAAGTGTACACACAACTGTACTACGTTCTTCATGTTTCACTGTTGCAATCATCACATTTGGGCAGATTCTCAAAGCTAAGGAAGGGAGGAGGACATTAAAGAGCATTAGGGACAGCTATTAAGCCCTGCAAGACTGCAGTGGCAAAACCAGCTCAGGATTTAGGAAAAAAAGGCATGTGGTAATGCTTGATGAAAGTATGTACAGAGCTCCTGCTAGCAGCTTCTAGGATGTCCCGGGTAGGGACTCCTCTGAGAAAGACTGCAGAGCTAGATGCAGCCCTGGTGGAATGTGATCTTATCCCCTGTGGGGTAGGTTTTCCATGGTGCTTGTAGCAGAAATGAATGCAGTGGGCTATCCATTTGGAAATGGTTTACTTTGGAATGGCCTTCCCCTCTGCTCCTGCAGCAAAGCCAACTAGCAGCTGTTCAGATTTACTGTGAGACTTAGTCCTGTCTAAATAAAATCTAAGTTGTCTGTGCACGTCCAGAGAGTGCAGTATTCGTTCCCCTTTGTTTTGTGGATTAGGGAAAAAAGTAGGCAAATGAATGGACTGATTTAGGGCCACACTAGACACCACCTTGGGCATAAAGGAAGGACTGGTCCTAAGGGTAACCTTGTCTACACGGAAGATAATGAAGGGTTCCACTGCCATGAGGGCCTGTAATTTAGACACTCTTCTTGCTGAAGTGATGGCTAGAAGGAAGGCTGTTTTCCAAGAAAGGAATTTCAACTCTGCTGTTGCAGCTGGCTCAAAGGGGGGGGGGGGCTGAGCTTTTTCAATTCAAAGTTAAGGTCCAAGGCTGGAGTGGGGGCTCTCCTGGGGGGGGGGGGGTCTTAAATTTTTGGCCCCTCTAAGGAATTGTTTTAGCAGGTGGTGAGAGAAGAGGGATGGGCTCAGTATTATAATGTGCTGAAATGGCAGAGGCATGAATTTTAATTGACGAGAAGGATAGGCCCTTGTGGAGCACTTCTGTTAAGTACTGAAGAATATGAGCTAAGCTGGGCAACGTTGTGCCCATCCCCCTGAGTCTGGCTCCAGGAACAGTATCTTTTCCACTTTTCAGCACACTATTTTCTAGTACTAGGCCTCCTTGCCTCCAGAATGACATTTAGCACCTGCTTACTGAGGGATGCTATTGGAGAGCTCCAGGAATTAGCCATGCTGCAAGGTTCAGGGTTTGAAGCTGAGGGTGCAGAATCTGGCCCGCCTGCTGGGACAGCAGGGAAGGGGGTCTGAGGCAGGTGCCAAGGTTCCAGCAGTGTCATACTGCACAAGAGGGTTTACCAGTGTTGGCATGGCCAGTCTGGTGCAATCAGTATTGTCCTTGGCTTGTCCTGTTTGATCTTTATCAGAATCTTCGAGAGGAGAGGCAGAGGGGGAAAGGCATAAACGGAGAGACTTTCCCAGGTAAAGGACAGAGCATCCACTTTCCAAGCTTGAGTGTGGGCAGTCCTTGTGCAGAATTTGTCCGATTGGTAGTTCTGAGGGGAGGCAAACAGGTCCTCTGGAGTCCCCCATTTGTTCAAGAGGTTGAATATTTTTGGTTCTAGTTTCCATTCGTGTGGGTCCATGAGATCTGGAGCAGCTCTTTTGAGTGTGCACCTTTAACCCCTAGTGGGCGTGGCTTAAGCCTTTAAAAACTAAGTTATCACCTTAGAGTTCTAGAAAACTCTCATTGAAAGAGGTCAAATATCAATAGAGTTGTGTTTGCCATCACATATGGCTCAAGACAAAATATCCTGGTACCTTGTAAGTAACATGGTTTTGGAATTATTAATGCAAATATGAACAATCCATATTTGACGCCTAGCGGAGCAGTAGGGGTTAACTGCAGAAGACGCCTGGAGGAGCACTCAGCTGTAATGAGTCGCCTGCCAGTGAATTGAGCTTGCCTGGCAGGAATTGAGCTTGTAGGTGCACTTGGTAGCTCAAGGCTGTGTTCCACAGAGCCATGGCTAGTCTGCAGAGAGGATATGAGTGAGCTCCCCCTTGCTTGTTCATGTACCACATAACTGTGGTGTTGTCTGTCTTTACCAATAGTTGTCCTGGAAGAATTCGGTCTTTAAAGGTTTTCAGGGAATTCTGCACAGCTAACATTTCTTTTTGAGTGATATACAGGTGCATCTGTCTCTGGTTCCATTTGCCCTGAATGCACTGCCTTGCCCAGTAAGCCCCCCATGCACAGTCTGATGCGTCTGTTTTAGGGTTTGGGCGGCAGGGGGTAGAGTGAAAGGGAGACCCTTGTTGTGGTAGCAGGCCTCTGCCCACCAAAGGAACTCTGTCTTTATACAAGGAATGATAGGAATCATTGATTCCTGGTCCTGAGAATGTTGACACCATAGGCTTTTTAGATACTATTGTAGTTTCCTCATATGCAGTCTTGCATATGGAATTAGTAGAATACAAGAGGCCATGAACCCCAGGGCTTGCAGATAGCTGGGGTTTTGTGGCCAAAAGTTTGAAGTAGGTTGTCAAATAAACTTGTTTCTCCCAGAGTGACGAAAGCCATCTGGGAAGTTGTGTTCAAGCTTGCTCCCAGGAATACAATCTGTTGGCAGGGTACTAGGCGAGATTTATTTTTCGTTTATGGTGTACCCCAGTGAGGTTAGAAGTTTCTTTACGAATGCCAGATGTTGTAATAGCAAGTCCTGGCTTTCTGCCTGAATCAAACAATCGTCCAAGTATGGGTATATTTGAATATTTATCTGTCTGCAAAATGCAATGGCTGGAGCTAGACACTTTGTGAATACCCTGGGCACAGTAGATGAGCAAAAGTGAAGTGCACAGATCTGATGGTGCGTGGAGCCTGTCCTGAAGCGTAGGTATTTCCTGCAAGATTCCCTTATTGGAATGTGCAGGTAAGCTTCCTTTAAGTCTAAGGTTGCCAGCCAGGCATCTTTGCCTAGCATAGGAAGAAACTGTTGAAGGGTTAGCATTTTGAATTTTGGAATTACCAGAAAGGTGTTTAGCATCGAGAGGTCCAGAATAAGACACCAGGAGCAGTCTTTTCTTGGTACCAGGAAAAGTCTTGAATAAAAACCTTGTCCCCTTTGTTCTGCTGGGACAGGCTGAATAGCCCTGATACTTAGAAAAGAGAGAACACCTGCTGTTGGGCCTCCCCCACTGATTTGGGGATAGGTCTGGCAAACTGTTTGGGGTTGGTAGTGTGTGGAAGTGGAATCTGTATCCTTGGGAAACTATGTTCAAAACCCATTTGCCCTGGGTAATGAGTTCCCAGTTTTTTGGATGCAGGGTGATCTCTCCTCCTAAGGGAGCAGGCAGCTGTGCAGGGATGGGAAGGGTTAAGGTTAAGTCATTGTGCCATTTTTCCATAGGGAGGTGGCTTACTACTACCTGCTTTGGAAGTGGGAGCCCCCCAACTCCTTAGGTCTGTGAGCAGCCTAAGACTGTAACCTAGGTGGTCTGCTGTTCCTGGGTTTGGACTGAGAATGCCTGGAAGAGACTGGAAAGGACCAATTCTCTGAAGGCCAAAGTCGACTAAATCTGGGAGTCTGTACTTGTAGGAAATTTTTAAGTTTGCATAGATTTAGCTTTTTCCTCCATCCTTTTGAGGACTACTTCTTTGTTGCCAAAAAGGCGGTCTTGGCTCAAAGGAGCATCCAGTAATTTAGCTTTAACATGATCTGGCAAGTTTTGTTCCTTAAACCAAGCATGCCTTCTAAGTACAGACCCAGTGACAGCAGCCCCACAAGATACTTCTAAAGCATCAAAACCACATTGCAAAGTACGTTTACCAACTTGTTCTACAGAATGCATTAAATCTGTAATTCTTTGTGTTCAGCACAGTCAGGAATCAACATCATTTTCTGTTTAAGTAGTCCCATAATATGCTGCTGATACTTTTAACATATGAAATTGGCAATTTAAAACCCTAATGGCCAAAGCAGCAGAAGTGTATACCTTCTCACCCCATCTGTCTAAGGCTCTAGAATCTCTATCAGAAGGCGTAGGATTATTGGCAGCAGTAGCCTTAATGCCTTTTGTTCCTTGGGAAATAGTTTCTGTATTCGCAGTAGGATTCTTGAAGAGAAACTTGTGAGAGTCAGGTACTCTAATATCAGTCAGGTTTTCTGGGAGCTGGAGGTAAAGTGTCTGGGGAAAGGCTGGATTCCAGAAAGCATCACCTACAATGTCAAAAACAGGAGAGATAGCTAAAGGCCTGTGTTGAGGAAGGAGTAAGAATTCCCTAAGCCTCTTTTTGGAGTCAGAGTAATCCTGGCTTTCCCAGCGGAAATAGGGTGTGCAAGGTTTCACCAAAAGAAAAAAATCTTCTGGAGGGGAAGCAGAGGGAATGGAATCCTCTGCGTCAGACTCTTCATAGGTAGATAAGGGCAAATCCTGGTGATCATAAGGAGCAGAAATTTCAGATTCCTGATCACAAGAATCAGAAGGAAAATCAGTTCTAGGTCTCAGAGGGGGAAGGCTGGCTTCCACTAATTATGGTAATAAGGTCTTCAGCCATTCTAAGCATTTGTTTTTTAGGCATATGGGCTTGAGCCTGCAGTTTAGACATCTGTTTCCTAGGGTGGTACGAGTTTTAGGCCTGGATGAAGACGATGTTGTCTGTTTAAAATGCAAGTCTGTAGGGCTGAATACACCTTCAGAAGCCGGTGCCTGCACAGCGGCTCCAGACCCATCCAAGGTAGAGACATCTGCAGGTTCCATAGTCAAAGAAGCATCTCGCGGCATACCAGACTCCGAATGGGTCTCAGTAGAGGCCTGCGAATCTGAAGTAGCAGGTATCAGGGGCTGCGAAAGCACCTCACTGAGTACTGGTGACTAGCTTAACGGAAGCGTCGTCAGCAGTTTTGGACCTATGCGGTCTGTGTCTGTCTTTATCCTTACATTTTTTTCGGAAGATCGATAGTCGGATGGCCTAACGAAGCCATTTCAGAGTAATGAAACAGAGTACCAAAATAATTTGCTGCAAAGATAGCCCGATGACGAATAGTTTGGGGGTTGAACAAGGCACAAAACAGACAGCGAGGGACGTCGTGGTCTAGGCCTAAGCAGGGAATGCAGTACAAATGAAGATCTTTATGAGGTATTTGCTTTCTACATCGGATGGAGCAAGAAAAAAGATCCCCAATGGGGTACTTATCTTTTTTTTGAAGACTTCGGTTCTGAAACTCGAAAATGAAAATTTCAGGAGTTGACCGACCAACACTTGTAAACTGCTTCTGCCACAGCACGGCAAGAAAGACTGATGTAATGGCTTTGGCTGCATGTTTTATACTCCTGACGATCTGATGTCATGGAAGAAGAGACAGCATCCAATGCAAGAATCCAAAGACTCTAGTATTCAGGCCGGCTGAGGGCTACCTGCAGGCAGATAACCCTAGTGTGATGACTGCAACAGTGAAACATGATCATCATCTCAGGTAGCAGCCGACCGTCACTCATGCAAACTGCTTTTGCTTCAGACTTCTCAGCAAGAAAGACTGATGTAATGGTGTCAGCTGCCTTATTTTATACCACTGACATCAGTCTTGGAGCGATGGCAACCGATGCAGAAATACTAAGCTTCTGGTATTCTGGCTGACTGAGGGCTACCCTGGCAGGGATAACCCAAATGTGATGACTGCAACAGTGAAACACGAAGAACATCTGGAGAATTTTAGAAATCAGTGAGGAAGTCTCCAAAGTTATAGGCAACAAACCATTACTTATTAATAAAAAAGCAAACAATATTAAAACGTACTTTGAAAAGGAGAATAAACAACAGGTTGTTGGCAAGAGGGGGACTTAAAAGTGTTACAGTTGCACGCAGTGTAGATGTATTATAGAAAGTTCCTACTTTGTTAGCCTAAGAAAGTACAGTTGTGTACCTACCATAAATGTAGATATTAGAGTGTATTCACTGTTGCAGTCATTACTCTTGGGTTATCCTGCGGGCAGGCTACCCTCAGTCGGCCAGAATTCCAAAGTCTAGGTCCGGCGTCGGTTGCTGTCACCTCATCCCTGACGTCAGTGCGCCAGGGGTATAAAAGATGCAGCCGATGCCATTTTCTTCAGTTTTTCTTGCCCCAGATGTCAGGTGCCCCCAGATTGGTAGGCTGAAAAATATGCCAATAAAAATGCATGCACAAAAATAACATTTCCTTCATCTACAAGCAAATACACCACATAGGTTGTATAGGATAGAGAAGTGCAGACAGACTCAGCAAAGAAAAGGGAGATGGTGGGTGGGTAACCTGGACTGCAAAAGTGAATACACTCAAACATCTACATTTATGGTAGGTACACAACTGTAGTATGTTCATCGTGTTTCACTGTTGCAGTCATTACTCTTGGGTTGAATCCCAAAGCTGAGGATGGGTGGCTGGGCTAAATAGGATTAGGAGAGGCTATGAGGCCCTGCAGGACTGCAGTGGCAAAGCCTGCTCTGGACTTAGAGTAAAGAGGTAAATGGTAGTGCTTTGTGAAGGTGTGCACTGAACTCCAGGTTGCAGCCTCTAAGATATCTTTGGTTGGAACTCCTCTGAGGAAGGCTGCTGAAGTGGCTGTTGCTCTGTTGGAATGAGGCCTAATGCCCTTAGGCACTGATTCGCCATGTTGGGAATAGCAGAAATGGATGCAATGGCCTATCCATTTAGAAATAGTCTGTTTTGGGATAGCCTTTCCTTGTGATCCCGCAGCATATGACACAAAGTTGCTCAGTCTTTCTGAAAGCTTTAGTTCTGTCCAAGTAGAAGCGTAGTTGCCTGTGTATGTCCAAAGAATGCAGAATTTTCTCACCCTTATTCTGTGGATTTGGATAAAAGGTAAGGCAAGTGAATGGTTTGGTTGAGGGCCACACTGGACACCACCTTAGGCATAATTGTAGGGTTTATCCTCAGAGAAACCCTGTCTGGATAAAAAATGATGAAAGGTTCCACAGCCATGAGTGCTTGTTACTCAGACTCGCCTTGCAGAGGTTATTGCTAGGAGCAGAGCTATTTTCCAGGATAAGAATTTTATATCTGCTGTGAAACCCTGTCTGGATAAAAAATGATGAAAGGTTCCACAGCCATGAGTGCTTGTTACTCAGACTCGCCTTGCAGAGGTTATTGCTAGGAGCAGAGCTATTTTCCAGGATAAGAATTTTATATCTGCTATTGATGCTGGCTCGAAAGGAGGTAGTGTGAGTTTTTCCAAAACATAATTTAGGCCCCAGGCCAGAATTGGTTGTCTCCTTGGAGGCCTAATGTTTTTGACCCCTCTGAGGTACTGCCTTATTAAAGGGTGAGAAAAGATAGGTGGTTCCACACTGTAATGGGCTGAAATGGCAGAGGCATTAATCTTAATTGATGAGAAAGAAAGGCCTTTGTTCAGCATCTCAGTTAGGTATTGTAAAATCTGAGGGATATTTGGTACACACGTGTCAATGCCTTGTTCCTGGTTCCAAGCACAGAATCTCTTCCATTTCTCTGCATAAGATTTTCTGGTACTGGGCCTCCTGGCCTCCAAGATAACATCCAAAACAGCTTTTGAAAGAGGAGTGTTCTGAATGGCTACATTATCCGCCATGCTGCCAGATTTAAGGTCCTGAGTTGGCTGTGCAGGATCTGATTGTTTTGTTGGGTCAGCAAGTGAGAAGTTTGAGGCAATATCCATGCTGGACCTTAGGACAAGCTCTTTAGGATTGGGTACCAGTGCTGGCATGGCCAGTCTGGTGCAATCAGTATCATTTTTGGCTTCTCTTGTATGATCCTTAGGAGTACTCTGGGAAGGAGAGGCAGTGGAGGAAAGGCATATACTGTTAGATTTTTCCAGCTGAAGGATAGGGCGTCCACTTTCCATGCTTGCTTGTGATAAATCCTTGTGCAAAATCTCTGCAATTGGCAGTTGTGAGGGGAGGCAAATAGATCTATGTCTGGGCATCCCCATTTTCTTATTATCATGCTGAAGACTTGTGGATCCAGTTTCCATTTGTGGGGATCCATGAGGTTTCTGCTTAGTTAGTCTGCCAGAGTATTTGTTTTTCCTGGCAGGAACTGTGCTTGCAGGCAAACTTGAAAAGCCAATGCTGTGTCCAATAAGGTCATTGCTTGTCTGCAGAGGGGGTAGGAATGTGTACCTCCCTGCTTGTTTATGTACCACATGACCGTAGTGTTGTCTATCAGAAACTGTCCTGGATGAAGCAGGTCCTTGAAAGCTGTCAGGGCATTTTGAACAGCTACCATCTCATTTTGATTGATGTGAAGATTTATCTGGTTTGCAGGCCATGTGCCCTGAATACATTTTCTAGCCATATGGGCTCCCCAGGCATAATCTGATGCATCCGTTGTCAGTGTCTGTCTGGCTGTGGGTAGACTGAATGGCAGACCCTTGTTGTGGTGACAGGCTTCTGCCCACCATCGAAACTCCTGTTGCAGGCAGGGAATGGAATGAGTGCAATTACTGTCTCCAGGCTGTGGCAATGCTGAGTCCAAACACTTTTTAGATACCATTGTAGTTTCCTCATATGCAGTCTAGCATATGGAATTAGTAGAATGCAAGATGTCATGAAACCAAAGGCCTACAGGATTTTCCTTGCAGATAAGTGAGTTTTTTGTTGCCAATTTCTTGAAGTAAGTAGTCAGATGCTTTTGTTTGTCTGGCGTGAGATAAGCCATCTGGGCAGTTGTATTTAAGCTTGCACCCAGGAATATTATCTCTTGAGAGGGCACTAGGTTTGATTTCTTTGCGTTTACTGTGTACCCTAGGCCAATTAGTAATCTTTTTATAAGCGCCAGATGCTGTAGAAGAATATCTTTGCTCTCTGCTTGAATTAGGCAGTCGTCCAAGTAGGGATATATTTGAATTCCTTTTTGTCTGCAAAACGCAATTACTGGTGCCAGGCATTTTGTGAAGACCCTGGGTGCAGTAGAAAAGCCAAAGGGCAGTGCAGAGAATTGGTAATGCATTGAGCCAGCTATGAATCTGAGGTATCTTCTGCAAGATTGTCTGACTGGAACATGCAGGTATGCCTCTTTTAGGTCCAAAGTTACGAGCCAAGTCTTCTTGCCCAGCATGGGCAGTAGCTGCTGAAGAGTCAACATCTTGAATTTTGGAACTTCCAGAAACGTATTTAGTATAGACAGGTCCAAAATTGGTCTCCATGTTTTGTCCTTCCTGGGTACTAGGAAAGGTCTGGAGTAAAATCATTGCCCCTGCTCTTGTTGTGGTACTTGCTGAATGGCCCTCATGTCCATGAGGGCTGTAATTTGTTTTTGTGCCTCTGCCCATTGATTGTGTGGCAGGACTGGCATACCTTTTGACATTGGTAGAGTGTGAAAATGTAACCTGTAGCCTTGGGACACTATGTTCAAAAGCCATTTGTCTTGGGTAACCATTTGCCAATTTGATGAAAAAAGTATTAGTTTTCCCCCTAAGGGGCTGCCAAAAGAGAAGTGCTTGGATCTGGTAGAGGAAAGCCATTGGGACGGTTTCCTGTAAGGCTGTGATTTGTCTTCTCCGCTTTTGGAGGTAGGAACACCCCATTTAGGCCTGTATGAGCCTTGGGGCTGAGATCTGCCTTTTGGACCCCTGTATCTGCCTCTTTCTGGCCTGTCTGACACTGGAAAAGACCAATTTTTAGAAGGCCAGTTCCTGCTAAACCTGGGTGGCTGTACCTGTAAGAAATCCTTGACTGTCTGCATGGATTTTGCTTTATCCTCCATTTTTTTGACACCTCTTCTGCTTTAGTAACAAACAAAGTATCATGCTGTAATGGTGCATCTAATAATTTTGCTTTAACATGATCAGGCAGATTCTGTTCCTTTAACCAAGCATGCCTTCTAATAACAGAACCTGTAACAGTGGCCCTGCAAGAGGCCTCCAGTGAATCATAACCACATTGCAAAGTATGCTTTCCCAGTTCAGCTGCATGCAATAAATCCTGCAATTCATTGTTCTCTGAACATTCAGTATTAGTCAACAATTTCTGTTTAAGCAGTGACATTAAATATTGCTGATATTTAAGCATATGAAACTTGACAATTTAAAGCCCTTACAGCCAGGGTAGCAGAAGTGTAGACTTTTTTTCCCTCATCTGTCTAGAGCCCTAGAATTCCTATCAGAGGGGACAGGGTTTTTTGCAGTGGAAGCTTTGACCCCTTTGGGACCCTGAGATATAACTTCTGGGTCAGCAGCGGGGTTCTTGTATAGGAATTTATGAGAATCCAGGACCCTGTAGTATCTGTCTGGAACAGGTGGAATAGCAAGGGGTCTGTGCTGAGGAAGTAGCAGAAAGTCCCTGAGCCTTTTCTTAGATTCAGAATAATCTTGGCTCTCCCATAGGAAATGCTCCCTCATGGTATGCAGGGTTTCCCCAAAAGAATAATCCTAGGAGGAGAGGCTGAAGGAATGGATTCTTCAGCATCAGAATCCTCATAGGGAAGCATGGAGTAATGCTGTTCAGAAGAGGAATCAGAGAGAATAGAAACATGATCAGAAGAATCATACTGTTGTCTCTTGCCTAGGCCTCTTATCAGGAGGGGGATGTGAGCCCCCGATCAAGGTAATTAGGTCTTCAGCCATTTTGAGCATCTGTTTTTTAGGCATGGAAGTCTTGAGCAGGAGAAAGCTGTACTTGTTTGTCTTTGGAGCTGCTTTAGTCTTTAAAGCTGAAGATGGCTTAATATATAGTTGTGTAGGTCTGAAGAAACCCTCAGAAGCCGATGCCTGCTCAGCGGCTCCGGACCCATCTGAGGGAATGATTTCAGAGTGTCCAATACCTTGAGTATCCAGAGGCCCAGTCGGCTCCACGTGGGAGTCGGAAGCGGCCTGTGGCTTTAAGGTAGCGGGCACCAGGGGCTGTTAAAGCACCTCAATGAGAACCGGCGAACCGGCGACTGGCCTAGCAGAGGCCTCGTTGTCGATTTTGGACCTCGGATGCCTATCTTTTTCCTTGTCCATGCGTTTTTTGTAAACTCTGGTTGTCGGCTGGTCCAACAGCATTATATAATTAAATCTTCGGCCAAAGTAATGAAATGCAAAATCGAACCGACGTTTAATAGTGCGTTGGTTAAATCTAGCACAACACCGACAGCTAGCAACATTGTGATCAGGGCCTAGGCAAGGAATACAGTAAGAGTGAAAATCCTTATGAGGTATTTTCTTCCCACAAGAAATACAATTGTTAACTTTTTCTGACATCGGTCTGGAGCAAGAAAAAAGTTTCCGCAACGGGGTACTTTGCTTTTAATGAAGACTTCAGATCTGAAACTCGAACACGAAAATCTCAGGAGTCTGCCGACCAGCACTTGTGAACTGCTGCTTCGGGCACTGCGCAGCAAGAAAGACTAAAGAAAATGGCGTCGGCTGCATCTTTTATACCAGACGACCTGACGTCAGGGAAGAGGCGACAGCAACCGACGCAGGACCCAAGACTTTGGAATTCAGGCCGATTGAGGGCAACCTGCCAGCAGGATAACCCAAATGTAATGACTGCAACAGTGAAACAAGAAGAACATAAAATATTCTGTTTTATCAACTTCCTACATGAGGAAACTGCCTCATTACTACAGAAACCAGTACTGTATTCCAAAATACCCAACCTTACATCGCCAACAGCAAGCTGTACTCTCTAGTAAACCCTTACCGACCAGTTTCATTAAGTGCCCAGCATGATCATTCCCATGAGGGTAGAAGCTATACCACTATGTTAAGTATGACCTGAAGTCTAACTATTCTAGTCGGGAGGGTCTCCCAGAGAGAGATACAGCCATTAGCTCCTACAGTCCCAAAAATTAAATTAAAGTTGGACAGCAAAAGTGGGCAGTCATCTACTGTAACTGGGTTGCACTGTATCACAACTGCAGTTGTGGTCTTTACAAACTTACCTGGCAACACTGGATGACAAACTTCCAATAGGGATCATCAGAGAACAACATTGCTCTACTGTCACTCAATGCTGTTCTGCAAACCCTATATTTCAAGAATTTGGTCGACACCATCCACATTTCATCAACATAAACTCATGGTATATCACCCTTTAAACCTCAATACTCATTACTTCAGTAACAGTCTAAATATTTCAAATGGCCCAATAACCCTTCCCTGCTGGTTACTTAGAAAACACTACACTTGTTCTAGCATCTCCTCCTCCAACACAATAAATTCAACCAAACAATATGACACCACAAATACTAAAACAACAGTTAGTAGCTCAACAGATAACACACCATCCTTGGGTGCTGGAAGACCAAAAGGCTGTGGGTTTTACTCCCATTCCAAATGATTAGACTGGTGACACTGTAATGCAGCATTAGGGGGTGAACTCCTGACAGAGTCATCCTTTGGATGAAACATTAAACTGAGGACCTATCGGCTTCACTTTGTGGTAGCTTAGGTGGATGTAAAACATCACACTAAATCTATTGAAAAGAGAAAGGGAAGTTCCCCAATGCCAAATTTCACCTAGTAGTAGAAATAACACCATGAAAAGAGGCCCTAGCTTTATGGAACTAACCCAGTCAGCAAAGAATAAATAAAATAAAAAGGCAAGCATCCAGAAACATCATTGCAGTATACGTAATTTGACAGTTAACACATCCTAATACATCTATTCACTGTGAAGAAAACTGTAATAAACATAAAAATGTTACTGCTTTTTCAGGGGAAAATGCATGTGAAGTGAACTAAGCTGTATTATAACTGTATCAAAACAACAAAGAAAAGTGCAAATAACTGTTAAAACAATAAAAGTAAATGAAACTGCACTATAAACAGGTTTCCATAAACAACAATGTGAAAGAAAATGAATAAACCTAGAAAACTGCATTTGCCACTGCAAAAATGTATCACATTTTAAAAATAAAGCAAAATCATTGCTTCACAAATATGTGGACTCATGCTAGGTTAATGCTTCTTAGAGGTGCTGAGCTAGGCCAAAAGTTATTTCCTCATTTGGATGCTGGCTTGTTAAATTTTACCCTTCTTCCTTTGATATTTCACGGTTGTAAAATAAAAAGCAATTTCCAAAATATGGATCAAAGCACATGACAGGAGAATTAATATTTAGGAGTTACACAAGCAGAGAATGACTGTGAACTGATAGTTAAGTGCAGTTCGGTTACTAGATCTGCCTGCTTGAGACAGAGCTCAGTTTTTCAACAGCAGCCTGTGAAAACTCTGAAAAATTCATTCAGATTCAAATGGCGAGGACACAGTTTCTTTCTATAAAGCAATCAGAGATTAGTTACCTGATCGCAAATTTTTACTGAAGGTTACCCTGTCCATTTAAATGTTCACTTTCAATTCCTTGTATAAGTTCAGTACTGTTTGCACATCTATTTTTAAAGGAAATATTTAAACTTATTTAAAATAAAGAAATGTATTATTCAAATTTAAATCCTTGTGGCTCATGGCTTATTTATTAGCTCAAGTGTTTACTGCATCTTATCCTCTGCTACCATTTAAAACTTTAATGGTTGGCTTACTTAAGGGAAACAATAAGGTATGTTCTTATTTTGTTAGGTCTGACTGACAGGTAGCAGCAATATCACATGCTTGGTGAGCAGATGTTGGTGCTGGAGGGATGGCATTTATTTCCTGGTTCTAAAACAAATATTGTTTATGTGTATGCAAACTAACTGTGGTCAGGTTTTAAATAATTTTTGGCACGACTGCAATGAAAAGTACTAGGTTCAGTCTGAGGTGAATTAAATCCTGCGGAGTAGGCAATGATGACTCTGATCTGTGTCCGTACAGTGTAAAGTTAATTTACATGTCTGGCAGGGCATGACTACTACCCAAGGCAAAAGTGCATATTTACTGCACACAAAGGCCAAATGCCCTCTGTGTAATAACTGGTTCCAGTGATAAGATTCAAACTCCATACTGCTGAATTTATCTTGTAAACTTCTGATGGCATGGATGCCGGAATTAAAATTAATCGCCCTACTTTACTGCATTCAGAATAAACAGTACAGTATTACCGTTGCACAACAAATATTACATGAAGTTAAACAAGGAGTAGCAGAGAGTCACAAATGTAATTACACTTGTCCAGCAACAATTAAAAAGTAATCTTAGTCAATGCAAAATAATAATTCAGAAGCATCCACAAAGTGGTGGGTGTATTCTAACTATTCATCCTCTGTTCTCGATATTTTGAGTAGCTATTTGAGATCCTTCTCCAGGGTTTCCAAGCCTTTTGAAAAATTATTTTTTTAATTACACACGGATACCTTAAAAATTGTCAGTCTTGCACCAGTAAATGGCTACTTGAACTTCAGTCTTCATGCACAGATGACTTCAAAGAATTACTATTTGTTTGAATGGGGTAATCATTAAAAAACAAGCAAAAAAACATAAAATTCCTATTAACTGTGGCTTTGTTGAGTGGATGAATGAGGCCCAGTGAATTAACACTAAACTGATAACACTAAACCCAGATTTGGATGAGCTGGGCAGGGAAGGGTAGGAGTGAGTGGCTCACGGCAGGTCACCCATCCTAGGGGACAGAAAATGATGCTCTCCAAACATGCAGGCAGAGGCTTGCAAGACAAAAATGCCTGCAGGACTTGAGTCTGGTGTTCCACTCCAGACATGGTAACCCTCATGAACGTGTGTGGGAGTATGCATGTGCCAGGGAGGACACAACACCCTCATGGTGATGCAGGTGTCAACCAACAGTAGGTGGAGTTATGGACAACCCAAAAAGCCTGATGTCTGGATGATGCCTCCCCAGGCAAGGGGGGAGAAACAGCATTACAAAAAATAACAGCAGCAATAATAATAATAATCTCCTCTTTCTTATGTAGCAAACTTAACAAGGATGGTATAGCTGAAACATCAGCTACTCTCTGAAATAGCAGAAACGGAATCAAATTACTATATTTTGAGGTTTTCAGGTATACGCCTTCACAATGATAAGGGGCTCTATGAAATCTCAAAGTAATGCAATTACTCTACCAGCCAGATTACGCCACCAGCTTCTCCCTCCTATAAACTGCACAGTCCATTCCTTCTTTCCTTACCGGAACTCCAATCACACACAAGTTCTTCCTTCTCGCCTACTCCTCTTGTTCAACTATCTATGAAGTGACTCCAGTTAACCTGACCTGAGAGTTAACAACTCATTCCATCATCACTTGCTCTTTTACTGTAATGGTAAAATAGTGACTGCTTAGTCATACAGTAATACACCCACTATTTTACCAATATACATTACATATACATATATATTACCAATATATATTAATCATTTATTGATCTTGGCTAACACTAACCTCATACTGAACCCAAACAAGACCAAACTCGTGCTCTTTCTCCCCACCAAAACACCCAATCTCTCAGCCACTTTTCAAATCCACTCCTCCAACAACACAATCATAAACACCAGCTCACATGCCAAATTACTAGGTGTCACAATTGATGGCAAATTAAAATTTGACCTACACCTCTCTCAAACCATTAAAAAAAAACACATCAAACTAGGCTCTCTTTACCGAATTAATCCTTTCCTAACTAGTCATTCTAGACTAAGCATCGCTAGGACTCATCTCTTATCTACTGTTCTCTATGCTTCTCCCATCTTTACAAACATTAACAAAACTGACCTTACCAAACTTGAATCAGCCTAAAATAAAATAGCCAAGTTCGCCTCTAGGTCCCACCACTGCTCTGCAACAAACAAATTGGCTAGAATTCCCACAACTAACTATACCCAACTTGTCTTTACTCACCAACTAATATACCAGCCAAACAGAACCCCAGCCCTACCACAATTACTCCAACCATATGCCAACACTCGGCAACTCCGATCCTCACACAAAACACTCCAAGTATCCAAAAGCAACAGCAAAGCTGGGGACAACCCTCTACTCCCACCACATTTCTAAACTTTGGAACTCAATCCTTCAACAAATCCTAAATGCTACCAACCTACACCAATTCAAAACTCTGCTCAAAGACCACCTCACTAACAACGGTCTCTGCTCCTGCACCAAGCCAGGCTAATACCACATAAACCCACATAAAAATTTCATCCCCTAAATTTTATAGTCTCCATGTATACCCCACTCACACTTGTTAATACCACCTATCAGCTGCCTACCATAAGAGTATAATTTATTTTCTTTTGTAAGGGATGAACAACTAAAAGATGGACCGCTGCCCTCAAATATATATATATATATATATATATATATATATATATATATATATATATATATATGTAGAGAGAGAGAGACAACTTTACTATACTGTAATAACTTTCTCCTTTTTACTAAAGTGCCAACTGTATATTGTATTTTCTTTATTGTCTTTAGATATTTCTGTTAAATTCTATGTTAAACAGACACTGTACCTATCGATGTTTTTGTTTTACTGGAGCTTTTCTCCCCTGGCCTCCGCTGAAAATGGGCTCACACCCAGAAAGACTATCCCGGTCAAGAAATGCAAAATAAATTTACTGCTCATCTTTCCTACTTTCAGTTAAACAATCCACAGTGATACCACCACTACCAGAAAAAAAGCCAACAGTATCCACTTCCTGTTCTGCATCAATGCCATTCATCTTTGTAACCTCTACAGAAACACTACACACTCCAACTCTCAAATATTCATACATTTTTCTCAAAACAATGGTATTATGCTGATCTATTTAATCTTCACAACTTCAGCTCTTAACATACACAAAGAAATTCTACAAAATATACTTATAACTGTGTGGCTGAAGAAGATGCTTTTCCTCATGGAGAACAGTAACATCTCGTCTCTGATACACTGTCTGTGGACTAACCCCAGACCACAAAGATATGTTGTTATTAGCAGAACCCAAAAGTGTGCCAACCCAATGAATATTGTAAAAGGCAGAGGCCTGGCTTACTGGCACAAAGAAAAAACACGGCTGCCCACTAAAGTGTGCTAGCCTGTACTACTGACTTATTGCCTTTTCTGCATTTCTGTGCGTTTCTATTTAAAAAAAAAAAAAAAAAAAATCCTTGTTTTCCTGCCTCTCCTAAACTAGTTAGACCAGTTTACAGGCCTTGCTGTATCCTGGGCTGTGTTGTAGTTCCTGTGTTGTCCATTGCCTTACTTGGATAGAAGGAAGTTTCTTAGCTCACCAGTGGGAGTGGGGAGCCTTGAATAGCCTACCTGTCCTTGAGGGAAGTGACCTCAGCACAAGAAGCTGTAGTAATTGGTAATTTTGGACCATTTCTAGCTCTTTTGAAGTTCCCTGGTTAAAATCTGCCTCTGGCATTTTTTTGAAGCCATATTGCTCAGACACAGCTCCACGTGGTCCTGTTGAGTCTTCCTGGCTACAGAGAACTGAAAAAAGCGACTGCTTTCCTGATTAAGTATTCTGCTGTTTTTTATATTTGTTTTACCTTCTACTGCTTACCTAGAGCAAGCTTTAACTGTTTTCATAGTTATTTACTGCTTTTATTATCTGCACTTAAAAGTAAATTTTAGTCGAAATTAGTCTAATTCAAGTCGAAAAGTGTTTGTTTGCTGTTTAATGTAATTGTTTGGCTGCCCACTAAAGTGTGCTAGCCTATAGTACTGACGAGCACCATCGGGCAGTGCCGGTTAAACAAGGTTAAACTATTTCTGGCTCCGTAAAGTCTGCTCTTCATTTTTTCCCTTAGAACTGCTCTACTTGTAATCTAAACAGTCTATTCTCTATCTGTAAAGCTCAGCACTTGTTCCTAAAGCATTTTTTAGTCAGGTAAAGCACTTCTATATTATACAAAGTACTTCATTAGCTTAAAACCCCCTTGAGTACCCACTTCCCTATAGGTCCTTTCTGACTCAGTTACACAGCAAACTTTTTCATTTCTTCTAGCATGTCAAAGGGTCAGTTGCTAGCGTCCTCTCCTGCTCAGCTGTTGAATCTGGGAATATTGAGGCAATGTTACAATTGCCTCATGTACACAGACACAGGACAACCCACTTGTTATGACTGCAGATGCATCCATGAAGGACATCCCTCTCCTCCTCCCACAAAACACAAATACATGCGAGAGATGCAACTATATAGCCAAACTGGAGGCTGAGCTCTCTCAACTCAGGACTGGCAAAACCAGACAGGAGGAGAAGGTAACCACACACACCATAAACCCAGTCTCACATAGAACTATCACAACTACAAATCAAACACATAAACACAAAAAGACATACTCGGAGGCACTGATCAAAAATCTACCAAAACAGCAGAGGCCTCCAAAGAAGACACCCAAACAACTGCCACCTCATGACATAACACAAGCAACACATAGATCACAAAGTCAGTGTGCAAATCAGTCACAGCCCTTAAGGCCAGACACAATGCCATACACACTTGTCATAGGTGACTCCATAGTCAGACACACTGACGTCCCACTCACCAGACTGAACAAGGAGAGGGTCACAGTAAGCTGCCTGTCGGGCGCTAGAATCCGCCACATAACACAAGCACTCAGGTCACTCCACAGCAAGTACAAGTATGACTCGGTCATTGTCCATGCCGGTGTGAATGACCTGAGACGTACCTCCCTGGACTATATGAAGAGAGACAAAGGAGCTCTCAGATTATGTAGCCCCGGCTGGTATGACCCTGACCCTGAGCAGTATCCTACCTTCACCAAGAATGATGCCACAATACAAAGACAAAATGATCAGTTTTAATAACTGGCTTAATTTCTGGTGTCATTCTAAGGGGATCCAATGTCTGTCTGCCTGGAATGACATGCTTGACAAGCCACGCTGCTTCGCAAGGGACGGCTTGCACCTGTCACCCCTGGGTTTCCGGATATTGGCAAAGGCTCTTGCCACCCCCATAGTACCTTTTTTAGACAAGGCTCAAATTCTAAACCCACCGCCCTAGAAAACAATAAAGGAAAAAAACTAAGGGTAATGCTGCTCAATGCCAGAAGTCTAAATCTCAAGATGCACGCCCTCGAAGCCCTCCTCAGTATGGAGAACACTGATGTCTGTGCTGTGACTGAAACCTGGTTCAAGGCTCCTTAGAGCACCCCGGCACTATCAGGTTTTACCTCATATCATGCATTCCGGCCCCAAAACCCGGACCGTACCACAAAAGGAGGGGGTGTATCCATATTCATCAAGGATACCCACACCTCCAGGCTGTTGGCAACTCACGAAGCATCAGAGACCATTCAGGTGCAATTAACCATAGGCAAAACTGCTCTACAGTTTGTAGCATGTTACAGGCCACCCTCTCAAACTCAGGAACCCCACACAGCCTTCCTGACAACACTGGAGAGTATAAATGTCTCTCCAAACACCATCATATTGGGTGACTTCAACTACCCAAACAGACTGGGAACATTACTCAAGCCCCAATACCCTAGCCTAAAGGTTCCTGGAGTTCATAAACTCAAATGCTATGGAACAACTTGTCACCATTCCCACAAGAGGTGAAAATATACTAGACCTGATCATCACAAACATGGGGACAAAATGCTCCACACCGGAAGTATATCCCTCATTGGTGAGATCAGACCATAAACTAATCTCACTGGAGATCCACATCCCGCCGCCACCCCCAACAAAAAAGACCACAGTGAAGAACTTCTCAAAAGCCAACTTCACACTTCTTAAGACTGGTGTGGTATCCTTCAAGGCCCCTGAGCCATTGGAAACCACAACCCATGCTGCTGAATCCCTTACAAATGCTTTCTACAAGCACCTCCAGGATTGCATGGATCAAGCAATCCCAAATAAAATCAAACCCTTTCCACCAAAGGCAAGCGCCCGATCTGGTGGACCCCAGCCATAAACTTTACAACAAGAGGAGAAAGCTACTACAAGATAAGAGCAACATCCCTAAAAGGGAAGACATCTCTGATCAATACTAGTAAAAAAACTACGATCAATCATAAAATCATCCAAGGCCAACTTTGAGAGAGAAATCGCCAAGGACTCAAAAGAATCATAAGGCCTTCTTTAGCTATGTTACAAATCTGGGTGGAAACTCCCAAATATGCTCAGAATTAGTCCAAAATGATACAAAAATCACTGAACCCACAGACATTGCAAACATACTGGCAGGCAGGTTCAGTGAAAATGTCTCCCCTCCCTCCCCCCCAAAAGGAGAAATATCTATCCCAGCAGAGTGTAGCCTCCCAATCATCTCAAATGCCCAAGTGAGAGCTGCTCTCTCTAAAGTTAAAAACACAGCATCAATGGGACCGGATGGTGTCCCCGGCTGTGTCCTACACGAACTCAATGAGGAACTAAACCCACACATAAGGCTGCTGTTTAATCTTAGCCTTACCACAGGATACGTACCCAAAGAGTGGCGTACGGCAACTGTGGTCCCACTCCACAAAGGCGGTGCTTCTACAGACCCTGGTAATTACCGCCCCATAAGCTTAACAAGCCTGGTCTGCAAAGCTGTGGAGAGGATCATAATGGAACTCATAAATAAAGACATAGGGGACCTACAGACATTGGATCCTACCCAATTCGGCTTTGTCAAGGGCAGATCATGCCTCTTGAACTTGGTCGACTTTTGAAACAGTCACCAAGGCCATTGATGAGGGTAAGGCAGTTCACACAGCCTACCTTGACCTTGCAAAAGCTTTCGACACAATACCCCACTCGGGTATCATAGAAAAGCTCACCAGCTTAAATGTAAACCCATATGTCACAAGATGGGTTGCAAACTGGCTCAAGGACAGAACCCACAGTGTTAGAGTTGCTGGTGCCATGTCAGACTCCAAGCCGGTCACAAGCGGTGTCCCACAGGGCTCAGTCCTGGGCCCCCTCTTGTTCGGCATCTACTTTTCAGAAGTGCAGGCAAACATAGGAGGATTGTGGCTGACAGTTTGCAGATGACTGCAAACTGGGCGCCACAGTTGAAAATCCATCACACACAGATATCCTTCAGAGAGGTCTCATAGAAACGGATAACTGGTGCCAGAGCCATGGCCTTAAGCTAAACGCCAAAAAATGTATAGTCATACCCTTTGGTAAAAACAAGGTAACCCCAAGTTACCACATAGGTGGCAATCCATTAAGCACAGAAGAGGTTATCAGGGACGTGGGGACCCAAGTTGACAGTAACCTTTCTTTTGACACTCACATTGCCAAAGTGGTTAGGAGGACCTTCTACATTGCCCACCTGATTATGAAGGGATTCACATCCAGATCAAGGGAGGTCATTGGTCCCCTGTACTCTTCACTTATCAGACCAATGATTGAGTACAATGCCCCATTCGGAATGCATCTTACCCGACACCCGCAGCAATTGGAAAGACCCCAAAAGTTCCTCACCAAAAGGATAAAGGGGCTCAAAAATATGCCATATGCTGCCCGACTGAAGAAACTCCAGCTCTATTCAGTCGCATACCGTCTGCTCAGAGGTGACCTGTGCCTGACATACAAGGCCAAGTCCAACCCGGAATTAATGGACATGCTCCACCTCAAAAAATCCAAATCCACCAGAGCCACAAGAGCAAGAGACTTAAACCTCAACACGGACATAAATAGGACATGCTGGAGGGACAGATTCATCACCCAGAGACTCCCTATGCTGTGGAACAGAATCCCGGTCCATGTGAGACACAGCACCTCGCTGGCTCTGTTCAAGAGGAATCTTGACCAGTGGATGGGAGATCGTAGGTTTACCCCGGGGATCATCTCTGTATCACTGCTGGACAGAGGCACGGCAAACTAATGGGTATAGTATTCTTCAACCTAAGGGGTGGTGAAAGCCACACAACTCTGGCTAGGCTTATAAATGCCCTAGGGCAGATAGCCTAGTATGAACCTAAATACCAGTGCCAGCACTGGAAGAGCCAGACAGAGAAGGGGAAGGAGTGAAGGGGCATGGTTTGCTCACCTCTTCCAAGGGTGTGTGTGTGTGTGTGTGTGTGTGTGTGTGTGTGTGTGTGTGTGTGTGTGTGTGTGTGTGTGTGTGTGTGTAGGGGGGGTGCTGCTTGCCCTCAGAGGCATAGATGGCAGTGTAATCTCCTTGGTGCAAATTACTGCCTGTGCTGCAGGGGAACAGCAGGGCTGCTTGGAGGCAATGCTCCGTGCAGACATAAGAAATACGGGGAATCATCTGTGATCAGTGTTTTGCACATCCTCTCCCTTGTCACTCCTAAAGTGTGAGCTCTGTTAGGGCTGGGGAGAAAAACTGAAAACTTGCAAACCACCCAATGGCTGCCTGGATGATTACCTAGGGGAGAGACAACCAATAAGTGTCAAGGAACAGATGGCTTCACTGGCCAAGGGGGGGATCTAATGGTCAGCAAGCAGTTGAGGCAAAACTGTAGCAGGCACTGAAAAAAATTCATAGATGCCAATACCTTTCCTTCCTGAAGCAGGGTTAATCTTGGCACTGACAGACATGACATGGACATGACCAACAACAGGTGATATTACTTGAAAATATGTCAAATTAAATTTGACTCCAATCATTAAAATCACCCACAAAACATCTGACTTAAGAAAGATGTCAGCCAACGTAGAACTGCATCAACATTCCAGAGGGAATGTACAACCAGTCAACTTTTAACGATTATAACCATTCTTAACACTAACTGCTCAAGCTTCCTGTCTAATGGTCTCTGGAACACAAGTGGGCTCAAGTTACAGTTAGAAACTTCCATTCCCCTGTAGGACAGCCCTGCCAGCCCATTTGTGTCCATGATCTTCTGTTAGATGCAGCTTCCAGGAGGATGAATTTCTGAATCATCCATGTTTTTGAGCCAGGTCTCTAATATGCAAGATGTGTCACACTAAAAAAAGGCAAAGACAGTTTTTACACATGTTTGATATGTTTCCATGTGCTCCTGGCACCGTTGTGCGATACATTTTACCCCTAGGTACTTCGGCCCATTTCCCTTCATAATGGTACAGCAGAAGGTGACAGTAAAGCTAAAGACAGTATTACAGCGAGTACCATCTGCCCTTAATGGGGAGGCCATCAGAGCTGCAAAGTTGTAGACTCTGAATGACAAGGTCCCTTACGTACTCCCTCTGTGGAATGTTGTAGTAAAATAGTGTGGAACTCCTTCCTTAAAAAATTACATCTATACAGTAGATCCATGAATATGCTAACAGCTCAGGTGTTCTGCAACTTAATATTTGAATTTTCTAGGAGGAATGCAGTGATGGTTTTTCCTCTGACATGTTCAACAGCTGTCCAGGGAGAACACACACACACAATAAAAAGCTGAACACAAGGAGCACAGATAAAGCTGACCATGTGCACAATATATTTAAATCTATCCTTTTTTTTTTTTTTTAAATTTAACTGTTTGGTTTCCCACTGCCTACAGACCATCAGCCATCTTGTTGCCAACTGGCCCATTCACTGTCTTTCACCAGAGCAAGAGACAACCAAGAGGAGCCATTATTAGGATTAGCATCATGTTTTTTTCCCAGTTAGAGCCCTAAACCCCCACTCCCTACACATGCCCAGGTCATCTAAAGTGCATAGCACATGATCACTTCAACTGACATAAGCCCATAAATAGTTCTGTCACTAGAACAAGCATATTGTGCACATTTCTCTGGTCTACATTAAGAAAATGAGCGTACTGTGTCTTAAACAAGTGCCCTGCCCTCTCCTCCAGAGAAAGGTGATTGGATACGACCCGCCAGTTCCCCCAGGTGCTCAAAGCCACTAATCCAACAGGGGGCACCTTGACTGTAGACAGTGTCATCCCTTTAAAACAACAGAGCTGGCTATTGTGCTTTCACAGCTGGTGCCAAAGAGCTACAAGAATAAACAGCTCCTGAGGAAAAAGAAAAATCTCCACCAACACTAAAACCTTCCATGCTAGATGAGCAGGGGATGTGATTCTGCACAACGTATGAAGAAAACCTCAGAGTAAAAAAAAAAATCTGCTCAAATAAGGGGGGGGGGGGGGTAAGTGTAACACTGATGAAAAGGAAATGCAGCCCGTCAAAATCTGAAACTTTTGTTCACTGGGCTAAGATTATGAGGTGTTAAAAAGCTTCAGCCTGTAGCCAGGTTCGATTCCCTCAATTTTCATTTGCATAATGTGACACTCTGAGCAAATCACTTAACCAGACTGTCTTCTGGCTTAACCCTGAAACAAGACACTTTCAGCTTGGGGGGGGTTTATAAAGTTAATAAATGATTAAAAAGTTTGTCTGGCTGATAGCACAAAGGATTAAGGCTATGAGCTGTTAATGAGCTGCAACCTTAAGGCCCATGTTTGACTCCTTCAGCCTCCATTTGCCTACTACTGTGTGACTATGAGCAAGTCAGCTAACCAAACAGTGCAACTGGGAAAAAGGGACAGGTTACTCAGTGGTCTCTTGGACCTCATACTTAACTACCCATTAAAATTCACAACTGTAAACTCAACTGACAGATATAGAATCTCTAAGTGATATAAAGTTCAGAAGTTAAGTCGCTAAAAATGAAATGGTGGCAGTGTAGGAGTCTGTCATCACACTAAACATCATCACTTCATTCTACTGAGATGCACACAACAGAAAAAGAATGAGAGCATACAGTGGTGTACAAATTAAAATGGAAGCTTTAAGTTACTGTACACAGATACTGTGTCAGTCATTGAAAAATGCATATTCCCGTCAATGTTAGCAAATCTGGTACTTGGACATGAGTAGCGAGTGCTACAATGTGGGCAGGACCGGAATAATGAGGTACCTCAGGGGTGCTCACTCACAATTGGGATGAACTGCGCCAAACCTTCTATAACACACTGGGGAAACCCTGCATTGCAGGGGCAACGTACAGTTGTGTACACTTACCATATATGTAGATGAGAGTGTATTCACTGTTGCAGTCATTACATTTGGGCAATCTGCTGGCAGGTTGCTCTCAGTCTGCCTGAATTCCAAAGTCTTGGGTCCTGCGTCAGTTGCTGTCTTCTTTTCCATGACGTCAGGTCGTCAGAGGTATAAAACATGCATAGGTAGCATTATATATATATATATATATATATATATATATATATATAAATATATATATATAAATACACCACATAGGTTGTAGAAGATAGAGAAGGAAAGATAAACTTTAGAATGACAGGGGGATGGCGAGAGGGTAACCTGGACTGCAACAGTGAATACACTCGAACATCTACATTTATGTTAAGTGTACACAACTGTACTATGTTCTTCGTGTTTCACTGTTGCAGTAATTACATTTGGGTAGAATCCCAAAGCTATGGTTGGGAGGCTGGAGCTAAACAGCATTAGGTGTGGCTATAAGGCCCTGCAGCACTGCAGTGGCAAAGCCTGCCCTGGACTTAGAGTAGAGAGGCAAATGGTAATGCTTTGTGTAAAGGTGTAAACAGAACTCCAAGTAGCAGCCTCTAGAATGTCTTTGGTTGGTACTCCTCTGAGAAATGCTGTTGAAGTAGCTGCAGCTCTGGTGGAATGAGACCTAATGCCTTTGGGCACAGGTTTACCATGGTGTAAGTAGCAGAAACGGATGCAGTGGCTTATCCACTTTGAAATTGTCTGCTTTGAAATAGCCTTTCCTTCTGATCTTGCAGCATATGACACTAGTAATTGCTCAGTTTTTCTTAGAGCTTTAGTCCTGCTCAAGTAGAATCTTAGCGGTCGGTGTAAGCCCAAGGAATTCAGAATTCTCTCCCCTTTGTTCTGCGGATTTGGATAAACAGTTGGCAGATTAATCGTTTGGTTAAGAGCCACACTGGAAACCACCTTAGGCATAAAAGTAGGATTTGCCCTCAGAGACACCCTGTCTGGGTAAAATATGATAAAAGGCTCTACAGCCATGAGGGCCTGTATCTCTGAAACTCTTCTTGCTGAAGAAATTGCTAGTAGCAAAGCTGTCTTCCATGATAAGAACTTTACATCAGCGGTAGCAGCTGGTTCAAATGGAGGCAGGGTGAGCTTTTCCAACACATAATTGAGGTCCCATGCAGGTAATGGTGATCTTCTAGGAGGCCTTAAAATTTTGGCTCCTCTCAGATACTGCTTTAGTAAAGGATGAGAAAAGATTGGTGGCTCTGTATTGTAATGAGCCGAAATGGCAGAGGCATGGATTTTGATTGATGAGAAAGATAGGCCTTTGTCAAGCATCTCAGTTAAAGTATTGTAATATCTGAGGAATATATTGGTTCTGCTGCATCAGTTCCTTGTGCTTTATTACAAGCACAGAATCTCGTCCATTTGTCGGCATAAGATTTTCTAGCACTAGGCCTTCTGTTTTCCAAAATGACATCCATCACAGCTTTACTGAGAGGTGTCATTTGTATGATTACATGATTAGCCATGCTGCCAGGTTCAGAGTCTGTAGTTGATTGTGCAAGATCTGATTGTTTTGCTGGGTCAGTAGTTGTGGTCTTTGAGGCAAGGACCAAGCTAGATATTGCGACAAGTTTCTTAGGATTGGGTACCAGTACTGGCGGGGCCAGTCCGGGGCAATTAATATCATCCTTCGCTTCTCGTCTGACTTTTAGGAGGACCTTGGGTAGAAGAGGCAGAGGAAGAAAGGCATAAACTGATAGGTTTTTCCAAGTGAAGGATAGGGCGTCCACTTTCCATGCTCGTCTGTGATAAGTCCTTGCGCAGAATCTTTTCAAATGATAATTTTGAGGAGAGGCAAATAGATCTATGTCTGGGCTCCCCCATTTCTCTGTTATCATGCTGAAGACTTGTGGATTTAATTTCCACTGGTGAGGATCCAGAAGGTTTCTGCTTAAATCATCTGCCAGAGTGTTTTGTTTTCCTGGAAGGAATTGAGCTTCAAGATGTATTTGGTAGGTCAAAGCTGTGTCCCATAGTGCCATGGCTAATCTGCAAAGGGGGTATGTGTGTGTGCCCCCTTGCTTATTTATATACCACATAACTGTGGTGTTATCCATCTATCAGTAGTTGCCCTGGGTGAAGTAGGTCCTTGAAGGCTGTTAAGGCATTTTGAACAGCATCTCTTTCTGGTTGATATGTAGATGCATTTGTTTTGGTGCCAATATGCCCTGAATGCACCTTCCTGCCATGTGGGGCCCCCAGGCATAATCTGATGTGTCTGTTAAGGTTTGGCTGGCAGGGGGTAGAGTGAAGGGCCGTCCCATGTTTTGGTGACAGGCCTTTGCCCACCATAGAAACTCCTGTTGCAGGCAGGGAATGAGAGGAATCATTGTTTCCAGACTGTGTGAATGTTGACTCCATAAACTTTTTAAGTACCATTGAAGTTTCCTCATATGCAGTCTTGCATACGGAATTAGTAGGATGCAGGATGCTATGAAGCCCACAGCCTGCATAATTTGTCTTGCAGAAGACTGGGTTTTTGTTGCCATCAGTTTGAATTAAGTAGTCAGTTGCCTTTGTTTGTCTGGCGTGAGATAAGCCATCTGGGCAGTTGTATTCCAGCTTGCACCCAGGAATGTTATCTTTTGAGAGGGTACCAGTTGTGATTTCTTTTCATTTATTGTGTACCCTAGGCATGTTAAAAGCCTTTTCACAAACACCAGGTGTCGTAAAAGTGTGTCCTTGTTCTCTGCTTGAATGAGACAGTCGTCCAAGTAAGGATATATTTGCATACTTCTTTGTCTGCAAAATGCAATTACTGGTGCCAGGCACTTTGTAAAGACCCTGGGCGCAGTAGATAAGCCAAAGGGCAGTGCAGAAAATTGGTAATGCATTAAGCCAGTCTTGAATCTGAGGCATCTTCTGCATGACCGTCTTTATTGGGACATGCAGGTATGCCTCTTTTAGGTCTAAAGTCATCAGCCAAGCATTCTTGCCCAGCATGGGCAGAAGCTGCTGCAAAGTGAGCATTTTGCAATTTGGAATGTCCAGGTATGCGTTCAAAATCGATAAATCCAATATTGGCTGCCAGGCCTTGTCCTTTCTGGGTACCAAGAACAGTCTTGAGTAAAAACCTTGCCCTTTTTCCTGTTCTTGTACTGTCTGAATGGCCCCCATATCCATGAGGGACGTTACCCGTTTCTGTGCCTCTGCCCATTGATTTTTGGGCAGATCTGGCCAACCATTTGTCATTGGCAGAGTGTGGAAATGGAATCTGTATCCCTGTGATACGATGTTTAGTACAGACTTGCCCTGGGTTATTAACTGCCAATTTTGAGCAAAAAGTGCTACTTTTCCCCCTATGGGTGCTGCCAAAAGATAAGTGCTTGGTGTAGGCAGAGGGAAGTCATTGGGATTGCTTTCTGTAGGTTTGCGCTTTATCTCCTCCAGATTTGGTGGTGGATGCACCCCATTGCTTTGACCTGTATGAGTCTTGCACCTGGTATCTGGAACCCTTAGGGCATCTGGATTTGCCCCTTTGAGCTCTGTCTGACACAGGAAAGGACCAATTTTTTGTAGGCCAGTGTCTACTGAATCTTGGTGGCTGCACTTGTAAGAAGTCTTTAACAGTTTGCATAGACTTAGCTTTGTCTTCCATTTTTTTAAAAACCTCTTCTGCCTTAATACCAAACAGAGAATCATGCTGTAAAGGTGCATCTAGCAATTTAGCTTTAACATGATCATGCAAATTTTGTTCCTTTAACCAGGCATGCCTCCTAATCACAGAACCAGTAACTGCGGCCCTGCAGGAGGCCTCTAAAGAATCAAAACCACATTGCAAAGTATGCTTTCCAACTTGTTCAGCTGCATGCAATAATTCCTGCAATTCTTTATTTTCTGCACATTCTGAAATCAACATAATTTTCTGTTTCAGCAATCCCATAATATGTTGTTGGTACTTAAGCATATGAAATTGACATTTTAAGGCCCTGATTGCCAAGGTTGCAGATGTATAAACCTTTTTCCCCATCTGTCCAGTGCCCTTGAATCTCTGTCAGAGGGGGTAGGGTTATTTGCTGTTGAGGCCTTAACTCCCTTTGGACCCTGTGAAATAGTTTCAGGATCAGCAGCAGGGTTTCTAAATAAAAATTTATGTGAGTCAGGGACCCTGTAATATCTGTCAGGCTTACTGGGAGCCGGAGGTAAGGAGTCAGGGGTCAAGCTTGACTCCGAAAACACATCATCCACAATGTCTAAAACAGGGGGAATGGCTAAAGGCTTGTGCTGAAGGAGAATAAGGAAATCCCTGAGCCTCTTTTTGGATACTGAGAAGTCTTGACTCTCCCAGTGAAAATGCTCCCTCAAAGTATGCAAGGTTTCTCCAAATGAATAATCCTCAGGAGGAGATGCAGATGGAATAGACTTCTCAGCATCAGAATCCTCATAAGGAGGTATAGATAACCCCTGATCAGAAAAGGAATCAGAAGAAATAGAAACCTGATCTGAAGATTCATAATCAGTGTCTTGCCTAGGCCTCTTATCTGGAAGGGGATGGGTACCCCTGATCTAGGTAATAAGGTTTTTTAGGCATAGAGGCCTGTGCACGTGGCTCATGCATCAGTTTTTTAGTTTTAGAAGTTGCATTTGTCTTTGGTTTTGCAGCTGTCATCGGTTTGATGTACAAATGTTGAGGTCTGAATACACCCTCAGAAGCCGGTGCCTGCTCAGCGGCTCCGGACCCATCTGAGGGAGATACATCCATCGGTCCAATACCTTGAGTATCTTGCGGCATGCCGGACTCCACATGGGTGTCGGTAGAGGCCTGCGACTCGAAGGTATCAGGGGCTGCGAAGGCACCTCACCGAGTACCAGCGAACCGGCGACCGGCTTAGAAGCTTCATCGTCGGTTTTGGATCTCGACTGCCTTTCTCAGTCCTTTTCTTTGCATTTTTTATGTACTCGGTTAGTCGGATTGCTATCCGATGACACTTCTGGGCAGTTAAATCTGTTTCCAAAATACTTTGAAGCAAAAATACACCGACGCTTAATAGTACGTTGGTTAAATCTAGCACAAAACCGACAGCCAGGCATGTTGTGATCACGGCCTAGGCAAGGAATACAATATAATGGAAATTGTTATGAGGTATTTGCTTCCCACAAGTAATACAATTATTAACTTTTTCTGACATTGGTAAAAAGCAAGAAAAAGTTTCCCCAACGGGGTACTTAGCTTTAGTGAAGACTTTGGTACTGAAACTCAAACTTGAATATTTCAGTAGTCGGCCAACCTGCACCTGTGAAATGCTACTGCTTCGGGCACCGCGCGCCAAGAAAGACTAAAGAAAATGGTGCCAACTGCATGTTTTATACCCCTGACTACCTGACATCATGGAAGAGAAGGCATCAACCAACGCAGGAGCCAAGACTTTGGAATTCAGGCCGACTGAGGGCAACCTGCCAGCAGATTACCCAAATGTAATGACTGCAACAGTGAAACACGAAGAGCATCATCGGAGAGCTACAGAGGGAGAGCAGGAAAACTTTACTTTAAACATACCTTACACATCTAAATATGGATGGCCTGCCCATCAAATGTTACAAGACAAATGGAACAACCTGACAAGCAGACAAGTCACAGAGTATATGGTCCCAGCAATCCACCCTTCTCTTTCCCCCTCTCTACCCCTTGGACTCAACAATAAAGTAAGTTTATAAATAAAGTAGGAGACATGTTTCTGAGTTAGCCATGCATGCCGAAGCATCAAAAAAAGTCTAGCATGATTCTCAAAACTGAATAGGACTACAAAAAGCAAGCAAACAGAAGTTTTGCTTGCATAAATAATTAACTGGGTAAATAAAACTGCATTAAATGCAAAATCACTTCTCCTATGGCACATTATTTCACAGCTGAAGCACTAATCAAGCACTAAACCAGAAGACCCTGGTGAAGTATCATCCATGAATTTCTGGTAAGGCACAAACTCACTTCTAAAATGTCACTGAACTGTTTTTTTTTTTTCTTCCTGATACTTTGTTGACTGGGAATGTTCCACTCAGAAGTGCTCATTTACACTAAACCCAAGGAGAAAAACTCCACAATTCAACATAAATGTTAACAGTAGCACATGTAAAATTATAAAGAAGCCAAATAAAAATTCTACAGAATATAAGCTAAATCAAGGACTGGAACTACACACAGCCATAAAACAGCATACAAGTAAACATTCCTAGCACAAAGTAGTCCAAGTTAAAATGTCAGACAGACGCGAAAGTTGTGTCGAAAGCTTCATAGTACAAACTGTTGCAGTAAAGCATAAGCAGCCTATGAATCACTGGGCTGCCAGCAGACAGCTGATACCGAGTCGAGAATACAAAGTTTTTTTTAAATAGTGATGGCGAGGCTTAGACTTAGAGTGATCACAGTGCAAAGGGAGACAATGACCTGCAGTTATTACAAAGTGGACAAAGCGTTACTGTAAAAGGTTAAAAAGGTAAGATGTGTGTACACTATATGGGATAAGATTCCTGGGTGTTGGTGACAGAAAGAATGAGAAAGAATTTATTTATTTATTTATTTTACATTTGTTGACCGGGAAAGTCCGACTGGAGGGAGGTCCATTTACAGCGGAGTCCCGGGGAGAAAAGCTCCACTAATACAACTACATGTTTGGTGGTAATATACACAATACTAGATATTATTTATAATACAAGATATAAAAAACAATATGAAGAAGTGATTTGTATAAAACTAATGAAAGGACTACATTGTATCAATACAATCATCAGATATATCACATATGATAGCATGATCAGACAAACTTTGCTGATGCAGGACTGAGCGTGAGCACAGGAAGGCACTGTATGCCAGTTTTGAGGAGAAATTAGTATTGTAGTATAGAGATAGAAAGCAGGATGTAGAGTGGGTCGGAAGTATTTGGGTAGAGCAGGAAAGCATTTATGTGATGCAAGGACAGAGCCAGGAATGCAGGAGGTGTGATTTAAGTGATCTTTTGAACAGTGAGATAGATGGAGCCGAGGAGATATTCTGGGGGAGATTATTCCATGTCTTTGCTATGGTATGAGCAAATAGAGCTTTTCCTGCAGTGTTGTTGGCTTGAGTTATATGCAGCAGGGTTTTGTTGGATGAGCGGAGTGGACGGTTTGCTGAGTATTGTTTAAGTAGTTGGTTCAAGGCTGGAGTCTTGTGGGAATTCTTTAGAATGTTGTAGGTGAGGACAAGTTGGTGGAAACTAATTAAATGAGGAAGTTCTAACCATTGTAATTCTTTTAGGGCAAGACAATGATGGCTACGAAAAGCAGAGTTATTGGCGAATTTTGCAATCTTATTGTAACATGATTCTAGTTTGTTCATGTCTGTTTAGGAGATGCATACAGTAGTGTAGACAGAAGATGGGTTTGGGCTAGGGTGATTCGTGCTTGGTCTGTTAGGAAGTGTTTGTGTTTATACAGTGTTCCTAATTTTTTATGTACTTTCTTAATGGTTTGAGAGATATGGACATCGAAGTGGAGGTCATTATCTATTTCAATGCCAAGGAGTTTTGTGTGATGGGAGGGGGAGATTGTGGTGCCATTTTTGGAAGTGATAGTGAAAAAGAGGGGTGTGGGTTTGTATTTGGTTGGGGAGAAAAGTAGTAGTTTTGTCTTGTTGGGGTTAAGGATCAGTTGGATATCAGTAATCCATTTTTCCGTGGCGTTGAAGGATTCCTGGGTAAGATTTTGAAGAGTGGTAATGGATGGGGCTGAGCAGATTAATGTGGAGTCATCTGCATATTGTATGAGTGATGCATGCAGTGTGGAGGTGTGTAGTTTATTAGTGAAAATAGTGAATAGTAATGGACCTAGTATTGAGCCATGTATATATATGTATATATATATGTGTGTATATATATATGTGTATATATATATGTATATATATGTATGTATATATATATTTTATTTATTTTTTATTTATTTTATTTATTTTTATTTTACATTTGTAAATTACAAAGAAGACTTGCTAAGTGGAGGTGGTTGACAAGAATACAGTCAGTAGCAATAATGGCTACCTCTTTCAGCCTCTGTTTGAACTCTGGCCTTCACCAGAAATGTGGTGACCCGGTAATAGAAAATCTTTTCATTCTGAGAAAGGACATCAAACCTCAATCCACATGACCAATCTCACCAATCAGCCCTCCTGTGCCTGCCAACCAAATTAATTTGTGTTGCCAGTGGCACGGATGGATATTTTGACCAAGCTTGGAATGTAGTCTAGATTGCTTGCAATCAGTTATACAAAGCCTAAATGAAGACAACAGTCTCAACTTGCAGCTGCAATACTAAATACCATTTTCTGTAAGAATGCTGTTCTCTGAACTCCCCTACTTTACAAGCTTAACCCCAATTCACTTCATCAACAGGGGAAATGGAATTCTCTTTCAGTACCAAACTGGCGATTTCCTTATACTAGTCTTTGCACAGCACAGAAGTGTGAACAGCTTGTAGTCCCCACATCTCAACTCCTACCAAATTCTACACACTACCAGTGACAGTTAATGTAAAAATACTTTGAAGGTTGAATGTCAGGCTGGCACCTCTACACCATAAAAATCCACTGCCAATCATCAGTGGACCGGAGTTCCGCTGTGGTGACCCCTAATCGGGAAAAGTCAAAAGATAAGACATTTCATCTGTTTACAGTTCAAACCAACCACAACACTAAATTTTCACTCACAGAATACAGTTGTATCCTTTGTCAGTATCCTGTTCCTGAATCAAAAGGGGTGTCAAACACTACATAGTCTCTCAACCAGCCCTCACCCTGGCTTTGTTTATTCAATGCTGTTTTGCAGTTCTGCACAATATTTTTTCAAAAAAAAACCAAAAGGATTTACCAAACGTCATGAGGTAAGTAAACAAAAAGACACAAAAGGGAATGCATTCCACCTGTAATTCCTGTACGTTATGGTAAAGGTGACTGAACAATGCTCATTTTACAAAGGTTTAGGCTGCTGGAATTCATTTGGTTATCTGTGAACTGTAAACTGTACAGGAAAACAAAATAATGGAGGAGTCATACATCTGCCATCTCCTGATTTGCACTTGAAAGCAAGACAGTACCATCTCTACTAGTAATCACTTTTTGTGGAATATGCATCAACACTATAGGCTACACCAACACGACTTGTTAGACATTATGAGAAAATATTGATTTTTCCTCTATTTTAAGCCAATTTCTTGCAATCAGAATGAAGACATTTTACACAGAATATAATATAGTTTATAAAGGAACTGCAGACTGAGAGGCTACAATTTTTGAAGAAATGTCTGTATTCCAATGAAAACACAGCTGGATTGAAGAGATGCAATTTACACAACTTATCTTTCCACCCGTGCTGCCAATAAAACGTTTGCTGAAATACAGAAACTTGACAGTCTACTGGCAAAAATGACCATGTCCATTAGTAAGTCCATTCCAGGAAAACCATTGTCAGGAGACAAAGCTCAAATAACTGCTTCAATTCAAATACACCTTTACTCATTCTGATTCAGTCATCACAACCTTCAAATCACCCCCCTCCCTTCTCCTCTTGCTGGACTCCCTGTGCCACTTTATGACACAAAATTCCATGTCAAATGCAAGCATGACTCATTTCTAAGCACACATTACACCAAATTGAAGAGGCATGCATTAAAGGCCCATAAAGTGTTCAGACCTTAAGGTAGTGGTACTAGGTATCTAGTTATCCAACTGAGACTATAAAATGAAATCCAGTCTCTGCATTGTTAGTCCTTTCAAGTACATGCTAAAAAAAGTAAAAGGAAAAAAGCCAGTGTATTCTTATTAAAAAAAACAAGTGTGCTTACTCTGTATCCTGATCATTACTTGCCTTTAACATAAAACTGAACTGTGTAAATACCCAGTGATCAATGTGCCAGTGTGAATAGAGGCGACAGTAAACCCATTCCTTTGCTACTGTATTTCTTTAAAAGGGCTGCAGAATGTAAGGGGTGCATGAAGTACAAATAAATGATGCTACCTTCTCTTCCTCACCACCACTCATATCAGGAATTTCCTCGTGGAGTTTCTTTTTGTCATCTAAAACTAAATGTACTTGTCACTGGTGTTTTTGCTGTCACATGACAAAGAACTAACTTCTATGCAATGAATGTGCAAAATTAATTGTGGCCAGTTATCTTCTGAACCACACATACCAGTGGCTAAACCCAAAGACAGAGAATGCATCCACTCCTTCAAATATTATGTTAGTTGTGACCCTCTATAAAGTAACTAATATATGAAAATCTGCTTATCAAACATCTCAGTGCAACCATTTCCCTCTTACATACACTGACTTGCCAATGAATTCTGTCTTCATAAGTCATTACACCTGATGTCAAGGTCCCCTTCTACATACCCTATACCAGTTAGTAGGTATGACATATGACAAGTAAAATGTGATCATCAGTTTTAAATATGTACTATGTTAAGTTGTCAATCTCGCCTTCATTCTTGCTTGATGGGTTCGGAGCCGATCCTCGGCTCCGACTCGGCACTTGCTTTAGCTCGAGAACTCCTTTTACCAGCTCGAGGCAGCCCCATATCCCATGATGCAAGGCAGTAAGTACCCAGATCTCGTTTGCCGCTTCGCTTGGGAGGTCTTCTTTTTACCAGCTCCTGGTAAGTTGTTCACTTTGTGAGTTTTAAGCCCCTTTTTAGTAAAAAACCTTGTATTGATAGTTTTAAACTTATATTATTCCCTTTCTGACAGAAATTCCCTGTCTCCTTTATTTTTTGTTAGTGTATCTTAAAAAACCCTTCCCATCCCCCCCCTGTTAGGGTGTGTGTATTGGTTTTGTAGAATACCTTTTGGTATTTATTTAAGTTACTTTTGACTGGTGTGTGTGTGTGTGTGTTTTCGGCACCATGTCAAAGGAGAGGGTCTCAGGTTTTAAGAAGTGTGACTCGTGCTGTCAGAAGATGTCTCTGACAGACGGTCACACTTCTTGCCTGTATTGTCTGGGCCCTCTTCACCTGCAGGACTCCTGTGCTATTTGTCACTCCTTCAGCCAGAGAGTCCTGCAGGAGAGACATAACAAACTGGTTCTTAGGGGCCTTCTTAAGCCGGAGGGCTCTCCGGCTAAGTCGGCTCCATCAAAACCAGCAAGAGTTGCCAAGGCCCAGGCTTCTGTTCCTAAGCCTGCGGCCTCGGCTCCGACTCGTACTGAGTCGAGATCGGCTCCGGCTGGAGCCGATTCTGGCTTTACAAAGCGCTCGGCACCGATGGCTATCGGTGTCGAACCTATTTTGACCACTTCGATGTCGGCTCCGATCGGCTCCGACACCAATGTGGCACAGGCATCGGTGTCGGCTCCGATCGGCTCCGACACCGTTACTTTGGTGGCTGTATCGGCTCCGGCTGGAGCCGATACATCGAGGCTTCCTGTCGGCTCCGAGAAGTCGGCTCCGACAGGATCTATAGTATCGGCTCCGACGGCTCATTCCAGGAAGAGGTCGAGGTCTCCTTCCTTGGAGCCGATACTGTCGGCTCCGGCTTCGCCTCTTCTATCGGAACGGAGCCATCGGAGCCGATCTTCAAGGTCATCTAGGTTGTCAGATCATGACCTAGAGAGAGTGGTCAGTAGATTACTCAAGTCACAGGTACTGGCCCAAATGTTACACAGTCCGTCTCAACAGACTGTTGGTCCACACCCAGTTACAGTTCCTCCTTCAACTCTACCCCAGAGCTTGGAGTTGGAGTCTTCGGGAATGGTTACTGCTACGGCTGGAGGACGGATACCCCCTTCTGTTCCTTCAGCCTCTACTCTTATCTCCTCTTCCTTAGAGGGATTTGGTGGTCGGGCTTCCATGGTCTCCTCCGAGGGGGTGAGTGGCATCGGACCCTTGTCCGAGCCCGCTCTCCCCCTTGGAGCCTCGGCCTTGGTTAGCTCGGCTCCTACATCTGCCTCGGAGACTTCCCTTGCGGTGGTCCCTGGAGTTCCTAGCTCTTCGGAGCGGGTTCTCTCGGAACTGCCTGGGAGGGAGCATTCGAGGTGATGAAGAGTGTACTGGCCACTGGTATCAGTCAGCAGTCTGTCCCGTAGCTCCTCCCTCTATTGTACCTGTTGACATCTCTGCCACTTCTCTTGCTACAGGACCCAGAGATCCTCCGCCTCAGGTTTCCCCATTGGGAATTTCCCCCTCTTCCGAGGATTCTCCTGATGTTTCGGGAGATCCTCCTAGGAAGAGGACTTGTAAGAGGAAGCATGTAGACTCCCGAGTCTGTCACTGGATACTGACTTTGATGAGTCAGAGGGATCCCTAGATCCCCTCTGAGGATGTCTCCTTCTCAGACATCCTAGAACTTCTAAAACAGAGGGAAACTGGCCCACCAACAATCCCTCTGAGGATGAGTCAGTATACCTAGAGGCGTTTGGATCTCGGCCCTCCACCTCCTGGGTGTCTCCGCCTTCGACCCCCTTATGCAGGTTATTGCACGAAGGCGTGGGCAGCTCCTGACTCTGTAGAGCCAGTCCCTAGGAGGCCTTCAAAATTTATCACTGCTCCGAGTGACAAACAATTCCTTACCAAGGGTGTCCCGCTGATGCCATGGTGGTGGCTGCGGCCACCAAAAAGGAACTTGCAGATCCTTCCGTGCCCGTCCATCCTCCTAATAAGGACTCTAGGACCATGGACAGATACGGCAAGCGGATGTTTTCCTCAGCGACCTTTGCTATGCGTTCGCTGAATTATCTTTGTCACTTCACCAGACTCCAGAGAGATATCCTGAAGGAGCTGGGAGAAGTAGTTCAGGATCCTACAGCTGCAGGGGCTCAAGAAAAGATAGCTTCGCAGCTAGGAACCCTCAATTCCATTGCTAACTCCTCCATGCGGCTAATATCTTATGCTGTGGATGGAGCGAGTAGAGCCGCAGGCACAGGTGTGGCTCTTAGACGCCAAGCCTGGATGCGGCTATGTGATTTTGCGGATCCCTTTAAGGCGTCCTTCACAAATTCTCCCTTTGATGGCTCAGCTTTGTTTGGCCCTCAGGTGAAGGAAACCTTGACCAGGTGTGAGCAGGACGGCAAGACTCTTTCTGCTGTTGGAGTCCGTTTTCCACCCCTTCTAGGCCTTATCCCAAAGGACAGAAGGGTGGGAAGATGTGGTTCCGTAAATCCCAAGGAGTCACGGATTCACGTGGTCAGTTTACCCCTAGAGGCAGAGGGGTAACAACAACAGACGCCGCTCTAGAGGCAGAGGGGTCCGAAGAACCAGGGAAACAGGGAGCCTCTCTCTGATAAGCCCTTTCAGCATCCCTGAGGTGTTGCCCGGCTGTCCCTCCTTGGAGGCAGTCGGGAAGATTATCACTGTACCCAGAAGCCTGGCATTCCCTCACTCAAGACAGATGGGTACAGTCGATCATATCCAAGGGTTACATAATTCCTTTCGAGGAAAGTCCCTTCCCTCAGGTTCCCTTCCAGATGTACCACCGGTCTAAGGGAAATTGCAGAGTTAGAAATCAAAACTACTGCAAAAAGAGCCATTCAGCCAGTTATAATAGACCATTCAGAGCCGGAATCTACTCAAGATTCTTTTGGTCCCCAAAAGACGGGAGACTGGAGACCAATATTGGATCTCAGCAGACTCAACAAGTCTGTCAGGAAGACAAGATTCGAATGGTCACTCTTCAGTCAATTCTGCCCTTCTTACAGAAGGACAACTGGATGTGCTCAATAGATCTTCAGGATGCGTACTATCACATCAAAATTCACAGACGCTCCAGGAGATTTCTCCGCTTCGGCTGGGGTCCAGTCACTTCCAGTTCAGAGCCCTGCCCTTTGGTCTCACTACAGCCCCAGAGTGTTCACCAAATGCATGGCAGTGGTCACGGCTCACCTGAGACGTCAAGGATTCCAGGTGTTTCCGTATCTCGACGACTGGCTCCTGTCAGCCACCACCAGGCATCAGCTTATACAAGCCAGGGATTACACAATAGACCTTTGTTCTCATTTAGGCATCTCAATCAACTTCGAAAAGTCATCCTTATCGCCCTGCCAGTCTATTACCTTCATAGGCGCAAACTTAAACACTGTTCGGATGTCAGCTACCCTTACAGAACAAAGAGTTTCAGACATTCAGACTCATGTCAGGATCATTCTGGCCAGCAACAAAGTACAGGCCAGAATGGTTCTAAAGGTATTAGGTCTCATGGCTGCGGCCATTACTCTTCTTCCCCTGGCTCGATTCTACATGCTCCTCCTTCAGTGGATGCTGTTCACACAGTGGTCATACCAGCAACTCCCAATGCGTCACCAGATTCTGGTGACACAGACATGCAAACAACATCTTGCTTGGTGGATCACATCGTCTCAGGTTCACCAAGGCAGGTGCTTTGTACCCCCGTCCCAGATAGCCACTGTCACCACGGATGCCTCCCTGATCGGGTGGGGGGGTCATTATCAGGGCAGGATGGTTCATGGGACGTGGCAACCGTTCGAGTACCATCTGCACATAAATGTCCTGGAGATGAGAGCAGTGCTTTTAACGTTGCAAGCCCTCAACGACTTTCTTCCCGTAGGGACAATTGCAGTCCACACAGACAACATGTCTGTAGTTTGGTATATCAACAAACAGGGCGGAACCAAGTCCTACCCCTTGTGTCGAGAAGCGCTCAGACTTTGGCAATGGGCAATCTCCTCTCATCGGTTTCTGGTAGCAACGCATATCCCTGGGAAAACCAACATTATAGCGGACAGATTGAGCAGAGCTATCCTCATGCCTCACGAGTGGTCTCTCAAGCAATCTATAGCGGAAGAGATTTTTCTGGAATGGGGTCGTCCATGCTGCGATCTTTTTGCTACTCCCCAAAACAGCAAATATCCAGACTTCTTCAGCCTCTTCCCTCTATCAGGCCATCCCCCCAGAGACGCTCTGACCCAGGATTGGCCCCAGGGACTTCTTTATGCCTTCCCTCCATTTCCTCTGATCCCTCAGGTGATCCAGAAAGCTACCGTTTTGAGAGCCAAATTGATTCTCATTGCCCCTTACTGGCCTCGACAAGTTTGGTTCCCGTTCCTCCATCATCACCTTTTGGTGCAGCCGTGGCATCTGGACCCAGTGCCAGATCTACTGATTCACCAATCCGGTCAGCTGCACCGGTCAATCCCTTCTCTCAACCTCACAGCATGGTTGCTCCACTTCCTTCCTTAGCCAGGCTTCCTTTGATCTCTAACCCAGTTAGAGACATCATTGTAGCTTCACTAAAATCCTCTACCAGGAGGATTTACACAAGCAAATGGAAGCGTTTCTCTTATTGGGCTAAGGCCCAAAATATTGATCCTTTTACTGCCCCTGTTCAGGCAGTTCTGGACTTCTTAGCAGAGATTTTTCATGCAGGCTCCTCTTCTTCCACAGTCAGAGTTCAATTGGCTGCTATTTCTAATTTTCATGTCGGGATAGCAGATCATAATATTATGTCCCATAGGCTCTGCAGGGCCTTCTTGAAAGGAATTTTCCTACTAAAGCCTCCAATCAGGAATCCTCCTCCTCAGTGGGATCTAAATTTAGTGCTGACATCCTTGATTCTTCCCCTTCGAGCCAGCTGTTTCTTGTTCCCTGAAATATCTTTCTTGGAAAACTTTATTCCTAGTGGCTATTACATCTGCCAGGAGGGTGTCTGAACTTCATGCTCTTTCGGTTCGCCCCCCCTATTTGATTTTTCACAAAGACAGAGTATCTTTGAGAACCAATCCATCCTTTTTACCTAAGGTCGCTTCAAAGAACAATCTGAATCAATCCATTGATCTCCTGTATTTTTTCTAACTATTCAGATAGAGCCGAACAAAAACTACATTATCTTGACGTCCACCGTCAGCTTACATATTATTTGGACAGAACAAAAAAATTTAGAAAATCTGATCAACTTTTTGTTTCGTATGCGGATAATAAAAAAGGCCTTCCTGTTTCTAAAGTGACTTTGTCCAGATGGCTTTCTTCGGTCATCACTGAAATTTATACGATCAGGGGAAAACAGCTGTGCTCAAAACCTAAAGCACATTCAACTAGGAGTTTAGCTACTTCTACAGCTTTTCAAGCTAGACTGCCTTTGGACACTATTTGTGCAGTGGCCACTTGGGCCACTCCTCACACTTTTGTTTCCCATTACAAATTGGACTTGGCCTCCAGGGACAGAGCCAGTTTTGGCTCTACAGTCCTCAAGAGTTTGTTCCATTGAGCCACCCAGGATAGAGGTGCTAGGGACGCGGTCCCATCAAGCAAGAATGAAGGCGAGATTGACAACTTAACATTAAGAAGTTATGTACCTACCATAACGTTCCATGTTAGTTGTCTTCTCTCGCCTTCTTTCTTGCGACCCTCCCTCCTTCCCCTGGCCTGGACAGACCTTGTATAAGAAACTATTATGCTAAAGACCATTCAGACCTGGTCCTTTTTCCATCTGTAAGTTTCTTCTTCCTTTGGGAAGTATTTTATGCTTGGTGTTATTGCCCTTTGTCAACAAACGAGATCTGGGTACTTACTGCCTTGCATCATGGGATATGGGGCTGCCTCGAGCTGGTAAAAGGAGTTCTCGAGCTAAAGCAAGTGCCGAGTCGGAGCCGAGGATCGGCTCCGAACCCATCAAGCAAGAAAGAAGGCGAGAGAAGACAACTAACATGGAACGTTATGGTAGGTACATAACTTCTTATTACATGACTTTGCCTCAGCATCTCTAGTTACATGAATCTTGCCCATAAGCTACCCTGTGGAACTTGTACCTCAAAATATCACCTGGGGGTGTCAACTTTTGCTGCAGGAGGCATATGCTATCAGCTGCACTATTTTATGGCAGCCAGTACAAGAGTTATTGCACAAGGTGAGACTGTTTTTTAATACACTTTGACATGACAGACAATAAAAGACAGATGTGACCTTGCATACTATCAGATTAACAGCTTTATGTAGTTTTGTTTCCTTTATATCACTCTAGCTGACTAGACAGTAACACTACAGTGGCCGATACAATCGTCCCAAATGGAAGAGCAGCAGATGATTTTCAACTGCTTAACCTTTTATATCCAAGCTGCTACTTAACCGGGGAGTGGCAACGGCAGAGGTAAGATAACGTCTATGTACAAAAGGTACACTTATTACTTCTTATACCATCTTACTTTCTAAGTCATAAGTTTGAAGGCCCATCTACCCTGATAATATTCCACTTAAACCTAGTATCCCTTCCAGAAATAATCTAGGAAGGACAGAAACATTTAGAATTATTTTCACACAGGTATACTGTTCAAAAGGACAGCCAGACACACATGCACACAAAATTAGTATGTCACACTACACGTAATAACAGACAAATAAAAAAAAAAATATGGAAATTACATTAAAGGATTACAACCACAACTAAAAGGAAACTGAACAAAATAAACCATCTTGGTCTATTTTACTACATGGCTAAAAATGTCTACTGGCCAGAGTTCAACACAAATACAAATTCACACAGATATACAATGGATATAAAAAGTTTATACACACCTGTTAAAATGACAGTTTTTTGTGATATAAAAAACTGAGACCACAATAAATTATTTCAAAACTATTCCCACCTTTAATGTGACCTATAATCTGTACAATTCAATTGAAAAACAAATTTGTTAGGGGAAAAAATATAAAAAAATAAAAAAACGTACAATAAGCTGGTTGCATAAGTGTGTACACCCTTAAACTAATACTTTGTTGAAGCACCTTTTGATTTAATTACATCATTCAGTCTTCTTGAGTACACACCTGCCATCAATTAAAGAGACTCTGCTTAAGCCCAAATAAAGTTCAGCTGTCATTTACTCAGTTGCCTGGTAGTAGCAAAAGCCGTGGTTCACAGAGAGCTTACAAAGCATCAAAGGGATCTCATTGTTGAAAGGTATCAGTCAGAAGGGTACAAAAAATTCCACAGCACTGGATATACCATGGAACACAGTGAAGACAGTCATCAAAACGTGGAGAAAATATGGGACAACAGTGAAGTTGCAAAGAACTGGACGTCCCTCCGAATTTGATGACAAGACGAAAACTGGTTGGAAAGGCTGCCAAGAGACCTACAGCAAAATTGAAGGAGCTGCATGAATTTCTGGCAAGTACTGGTTGTGTACTACATGTGACAATCTTCCGTATTCTCCATATTACTGGACTATGGGGTGGGGTTACAAGACAGAAGTCTTTTCTTACACAGAAAAACATCCAGGCCCAGCTAAAATTTGTAAAACAATACATCAAGTCTCCCAAAAGCATGTTGGAAAATGTGTTATGGTCTGATGAGACCAAGGATGAATTTTTGGCCACAATTCCAAAAGGTACGTGTGGTGCAAAAGCAACACTTTGCATCACCAAAAGAATACCATCCCCACGGTGAAGCATGGTGGTGGCATTATCATGATTTGGGGTTGCTTTTCTTCAGCTGGAAATGGGGCTTTATTCAAGGTGGTGGGAATTATGAACAGTTCCAAAATACCAGTCACTTTTGGCCCAAAACCTTCAGGCATCTGCTAGAAAGATGAAGAGGAATTTCACCTTTCAACACAACAATGATCCCAAGCACACATCCAAATCAACAACAGAATGGCTTCACCAGAAGAAAATTAAAAGTTTTGGAATGGCCCAGCCAGAGCTACAGCCCAGACCTAAATCCAAGCAGACACTGTAATATATGTAAATATATACATACAGGGGCCACTTTTGTTCATCCTCAGCTACGATATTCCATAGATTTATGCTTCTATGCTGATTGTTCTTCCAAAAGCTTTGTCTATTACTGTTTCTGTACCATGTGTGGGGCCTATTTCATAGGTAAGACTAAATGCACATTCACGGAACGTATACAGGAGCATTTTCGAAATATTAGGAATCAAAAAGAAACTAATGCCTTGGCAAAACATATCTTGACTGCAGGTTCTCAGCACGTTTAAATGTTTTGTTTTAGAGTTATTAGATGAAAGTGAGAGGGGAGGGACTATGAGGATTAGAATTGAAGCCTGTGAACAAAAATGGATTTTATATTTCCACGCTGATAAAGAACCTGGATTAAATGAACCAATATCTTTAAAGCCTTTCTTGTATACCCGTTCCTTTAAGCATTAGGTTGCTTTTGTCTTATCATTATTAATTAAATTGCTGTTTTTAACAGTTTTTTTTTTTTTTTTTTATTTAAATTTTGCATTTTGTCTTTTGGAACGGATGAAGAGGGCTTGTACCTTGAAAGCGCTTACCAGCTTTTTATTTTATTAAAGAGTTTTTATTCTGCCTACTTGGGACTTCGCTCTAACTTATTTTCTGTTTGCATCATCACTAAGACCCATTGTCTGGTTGCACATTATTTTTAGACTCCACTTAACATAAATGGACTCGTAACCTTGCTTCTCCCATTTTAAGGACTGGAACCAAAGAGAGCTGATCACTGAGACCTGGTGGAGTACATGCATTTAATCGTAAATGCTACATTAGTTCATGATATTCAAGTAAGGTCTCACACAACCTTCCTCTTGGGTTAATATCAACCCGATCCTCAAGACTCAAAATAAAAATCTATTTTGGGGCATGTGGCAACATGCCTATACAGGGGTTTCTACATTTTATTAACCTCATACATGTGCTCATATAGTCTATTCTTCAGGGCATGTTTGGTCTTCCCCACTTAATAGGAGAAACATACCTGGTAAAAATCTGAGTATAAAACTCTTTTAGTGGTACAACTAAAATATCTACTTGCTCTGAAAGTTTTAGGGAGGAGCAATGCACCAGTATATGCCATATATACAGACTGATGGCATATACCACACTTGAAAGTTCCCTTCAATCTATGGTTGTCAGCAGATATTTTCCCCTTTGTCCCTTTTTCCAAGATATTCTTAACAATGTAACCTCTTCTATAGGTGTATAAAGGGGGTTGGGAGAACACTGGCAGACTGGCATTTTGGAAAATAATTCCCAAAATTAGGTCACTACTTTCTGTAGTTTGACCATATCATTTAATAAAAGACCTATCATAATTCATTCTATCTGACCTTTTTGTCGTTACTTCCTCTGGTGTAAAACAATCAAACTAACTGGACTCATTGCTGTTGGGTGAGTAGTTCTCCAAAGGGGAAGAAATTTGGTACCCCAACAGTTTAATACCTCAGTTCTGAAATTTTTAGCTATATACACTCAGGGTACCCTCATTCTAGGAAAAGTTCCTCTGTAATTTCCAATTCTTTTACAAGATCTTCATAAACGGATGTCATCTATGCCACTTTAACCATGTGTCCTTTAACAATATTTTTTTCTAGAGCATGGGATGGTCACTATTAAAATATAAATAGGAATTGGAGATTTTTTTCTATAAAGTCTAGATATAAATAAATAGTGGATATTTTAACAAATTTTGTTTGGAGGAGCTGCATTTTTCGGTGTGCCATTGTCGGAGGCATACTTCAGGGCATCATCCAAAATTCTTTTACTTGTTTTAAAACTTGGCTAAAGATACAAATCTACTTTTAAATTCTAAAAAACATATGCTCATCACTCCAAAGCAATAGCAAAACAAAACAATCTTTTGAAATATCATCCAACAATATAAAAATTGAAACCATAACCCACCAAACATCTGGGTGTTCTAACGGACAAAAACCTCAGAAATATGACCAACATATATTGCAAACCATTAGAAATCACACCATAATCTCTTATCTATAGAATCAAATTGCATCTGACACAATCTGCGCAATATGCATCTACCTGTCATCATCCATCCCTACTACAAGTCTCACCTATTTTTACTAAGCAAACCATTGCACTTAAAGCTAAACTATGTGTAACAATAAAATAGTCAAATTTGCTGCCAGTCTTACATACAGGACTCATCATTGCAGAGCCCCGAAATAACTAAACCGACCTGACCTACCCAACTATCTAACATACTCACAAATTATGGCTGCACATGATCTTATAATGCACCAGAAAAATGACCATATATAATGTCAGCACAGAAGAAATACCTGTACAGCAGGGTTGCCACCTTTGGAAGAGGCAAAAATCTGACAAAATCCCCCCTAGCTACGTTTACTACCACACCCACAGAATCAGTAAATCTGCATTCCTTCTCTTTCAAAGTTAACCATGCTAGCAACACTTCTGAAGAATCAGTAAATGACATGCTAAGTAGGTTCATACTAGGCTATCTGCCCTAGGACATTTATAAGCCTAGCCAGAATGTGTTTGGCTTTCGCCACCCATTTTAAATTTATTTTGCTATGCCCTTTTTCGAGGTTAGTATACTGTGCCTCTGTCTAACAGTGACACAGAAGTGATACTACGATCTCCTATCCACTCATCAAGATTCCTCTTGAAGAGAGTCAATGAGGGACTCTGCCTAACCTGGACTGGGATTTTATTCCAGAGTGAAGGGAGCCTCTGGGTTATGAATCTGTCCCTCCAGCATGTCCTATTTATTTCAGTGCTGAGGTTCAAGTCTCTCGAGCGCATAGCTCGATGGGATTTGGATTTTCTGAGGTGCAGCATGTCCATTAATTCCGGGTTGGACATGGCTTTATACATCAGGCACAGATCGCCTCTGGACAGGCAGTATGCCACTGAGTAGAGATGGAGTTTCTTTAACCGGGCAGCATATGGCATCTGTTTGAGCCCTTTGATCCTCTTGGTGAGGTACTTTTGGGGTCTTTCCAGTTGCTGTAGGTGTCTGGTAAGGTACATCCCAAAAGGGGCATTGTACTCAATCATGGGCCTGATGAGGGATGAGTAAAGAGGCACGATGACCTCCCCTGATCTAGATGTGAATCCCTTCATGATTAGGTGGGCTATATAAAATGTTTTTCTAACCACTTTGGCCACGTGGCTGTCAAATGAGAGATTGCTATCAACTTGGGTCCCCAGGTCCCTAATTACTTCTTCTGTATTTAATGGATTACCACCTATGTGGTAATTTGTGGGCACTTTGTTTTTGCCAAAGGGGATGACTATACACTTTTTGGCATTTAGCTTGAGGCCATGGCTCTGGCACCAGTTGTCTGTTTCTATGAGGCCCTTTTGGAGGATGCTTGTGTCGGTTGGAGAGTCGATTATGGCGTCCAGTTTGCAGTCATCTGCTAAATTTGTCAGCCACAGTCCTTCCGTGTTGGCCTGTACCTCTGAGAAATATATACAGAACAAGAGAGGTCCCAGGACTGAGCCTTGTGGGACACCACTTGTAACTGGTTTGGAGTCTGACATGGCTCCAGCAATTCTAACCATGTGGGTTCTGTCCTTGAGCCAGTTTGCAATCCATCTAGTGACATAGGGGTTTATATTTAAGTTGGTGAGCTTATCTATAATGCCCGAGTGGGGTATTGTATCGAAGGCTTTTGCGAGGTCCAGGTAGGCTGTGTGGACCACCTTCCCCTTGTCAATGGCCTTGGTGACTGTTTCAAAGAAATCAACCAGGTTTAAGAGGCAGGATCTGCCCTTAAAGCCGAACTGGGTAGGATCCAGTGTCTGTAGGTCCCCAATATCTTTATTTATGAGGTCCATGATGATCCTTTCCATAGCTTTGCAGACCAAGCTAGTCAGGCTTATGGGGCGATAGTTTCCAGGATCTGTTGAGGCACCACCTTTATGGGGAGGGACCACTGTTGCTGTACGCCACTCTTTGGGCACATATCCTGTAGTAAGGCTGAGATTGAACAGTAGTTTTATGTTTGGGTTTAGCTCTTCTTGGAGTTCATGTTGGACGCAGCCCGGGACACCGTCTGGTCCCATTGATGCTGTGTTTTTTGCTTTGGAGAGGGCGGCTCTTACCTGAGCATCTGAGATGTCAGGGGGGCAGCACTCTGCTGGGATAGATATTTGCCATTTTGGGGGGGGGGGGTTGCACTGAACCTGTCAGCTAGGATGTTGACAATGTCTGTGGGTTCAGTGTATTTTTTTGTCATTTTGGACTAATTGCACTAAATGCAACAGATAAGCACATCTGTAAACATTCTACACATGATAAAGGTAAAATGTTTGATGACTGACTGATATGTTGATATTACACTGCGTAAGCCTGAGGTTCTAAAAAAATCACACTTAGGAAATTACGACGGGAAAAAGAATGCACATTTGTTCACTGTTTCCTGCAATGCATATTTTACAATTTTCCTGAATCCAGGTTTTATTCATATCTACAATACTATTTTTACTGAAGACAAAAGAGCATGTGTAATTTTTCTGAGAGAACATAAAATGCAACTGGAAGACGGCTCCATTCTTTCTCCAATAAAAACAGAAGGTGCAGACATTTTTCTGTACTTCCTCTGGAATTCATTATGAAGAGGATTTGTTTGATTAGTCTTAACTTCTGTTAATCGTCACAATTAAAACAAACAAAAGACTATTCCGACAAAAGAATTTAAATGCAAATAGGAAATCCAAATTAAACAGTCAACATTTGGGGAACTATATTTCAGAAACATGATGGCTCTCAGAATTGCTCACAATACCAGACTACTCACCAAAACTTAAATGTGAAGTTGTTCTATCTTGCCGTTCATTTTTACAGATGGGTTCGGAGCTGATCCTCGGCTCCGAGTCGGCCTACAACAAAGCTTGAGGTCTTCAGACAGCTCAAGGCCTAGTCCCTATCCCATGATGCACCCCAGATCTAGTTTGCCGCTGCAATAGATCGGAGGCTCCTTGCACACCTCGGGCCAGTACAGTTCTTTTGCAGAGATTATCTTGCAAAATTGTTATTTCTAAATATATTTAGAGTTGGTCTTTAATAGTTACAGCTTTTAGAGCTTGTTAGTAGATAATTTCCCTCTCTTTTTGGCCTCGTTTTTTCTATAGGCCTTTAATAGTCCCTTCCCCTTTGGTGTGCCTTTACAATATTATATAGCTTGTAGTTAAATAACTAGTGTGTGTGTGTGTGTGTTTTTAAATAGTTTAGTCAGTACATTGTTATTCAGCCCATTTGTTATTTAGGGCTTATTTAGCTAATTTAGCTTTACTAGTTTAACTTTGATAATTGCTTGGGTGTGTCTAGTCTCTTTAAAAGTACAGTAGATTGTTTTTTGGATACTGTATACTTGATTATAGGTTCATAGGTCAGCACTAGGCTATCAACCCTAGGGCCTTATACAAGCCTAGCCATAGCAGTTCCCTGGATATTTTTGCCCAACAGTATTTACTTCACTGGGCCCCTGACTAAAAGGGATACTGACTTGATCCCCGGGGTGAATTTCCTATCGCCCATCCAATTGTCAAGGTTTTTCTTGAAGAGGGCCAAGGAGGCACTCTGCTTGACCTGTATGGGCAGTCTGTTCCATAGTATGGGGAGTCCCTGGGTCAGGAACCTATCCCTCCAGCATGTTTTGTTCATAGAGGTGACAAGGTTTAAATCTCTGGAGCGTGTGCCTCTGAGGGACTGGGATTTCTTTAGGTGGAGCATGTCCAACAGTTCTGGGTTGGACATGGCCTTGTATGTTAAGCAGAGATTGCATCCAAGTAGACGATATGCTAGAGAGTATAGCTGGAGTTTTTTTAGGTGGTCAGCATAGGGCATCTGCTTTAGGTCTGTGATTCTTTTAGTGAGGTATTTCTGCGGCCTTTCCAGCTGTTGAAGATGTCTTGTGAGGTGCATACCAAATGGGGCACTGTACTCTATAATGCTCTGATAAGGGACGAGTACAGAGGGACTATGACCTCCCTCTTTCTGGATGAAGTCCTTAGTGATGAGGTGTGCCACAAAGAAGGATTTCCTGACTGCTGTGGCGATGTGGTTATCGAAGGTCTCTTATCACATTTTCTGTGTTAAGTGTATTGCCACCTATGTGGTAATTCATGGGTACTTGGTTTTTACCAAAGGGGATTACTATACACTTCTTGGCATTGAGCTTGAGTCCATGGCTTTGGCACCAAGCATCTGTCTCTGTAAGGCTCTTTTGTAAGATATCCACGTCTTTAGGGGATTCAGCGATGGCTCCCAGTTTGCAGTCATCCACGAACTTTGTCAGCCAGAGTCCCTTAGTGTTGGCCTGTACTTCAGAGAAGTAGATGCCAAACAAGAGTAGTCCCAGGACTGACCCCTGCAGTATGCCACTTGTCTAGAGCTGGATTTGGAATCAGCTACTTTAAGTGTGGGTTCTGTCAGTGAGCTAGTTAGCAACCCATCTTCTGACATAGGGATTTATGCCCAGATTGATTAGTTTATCTATGATTCCAGAGTGGGGGATGGTGACGAAGGCCTTGGCAAAGGCCAGATAGGCTGTGTGGACTGCCTTACCCTCATCCACGGTTTTGGTGACTGATTCAAAGAAATCAATCAGTTTCAGGAGACATGATCGGCCCTTCACAAACCCAAACTGTGTGGGGTCCAGTGTTTGAAGGTTGCCAATGTTTTTGTTTATAAGATCCATGAAAATGCATTCCATGGCTTTGCATATCAGGCGCGCCAGACTGATGGGGCAGTAGCTCCTGGATCCCATCTTGTGGAGTGGAATGACAGTAGCTGTCTGCCACTCACTGGGCATGAAGCCTGAGGTGAGACTGTGATTAAACATGACACTTAGGTGAGATGCCAGTTCATTTTGTAGTTCATTTAGTATACACCCAGGGATGTCATCTGGTCCCATGGAAGCTGTATTTTTGGCTTTGGATAGCATGTTTTTTACTTGTGAGGCTGTGATTACCGGGTTTGGCAATCTTCCGGTACTACGAACGGCCCCTTTGGGGGTGAAAGGGGGGTGAATTTGGCACTAAATCGATCTGCCAGGATATTGGCAATATCCTTGGGATCAATATATTTAGTGTGATTCTGTTGTTGCTTGGAGCATATCTGAGCATTGCCATTTAGATTCTTGACAAAGCTATAGAATGCCTTGTGGTTGCCTTTGGAATCTTTGGCGATTTTGTTTTCATAGTTGGCTAAAAAGTGTCCTAAATGCAGCCAGAAAATGTCTGACAGTCACATTAACTACGTGTATTGTCTAGGAGCCTTGCACTTACAAGAAAGCTGCTCCATTTGCCATTCTTTTTCATCAAGAGTTCTTCAGGAGAGAAAAAGAAAACTTAGAGGACTTCTGAAACCGTCCTTTCAGGAAGCTTTGAGTGACCAGGGTACATCTAAGTAAGTCTTTGAAGTCTTCTAAGGCCTCTTCTTTAGAAATAAAAAAATCTAAGAAAGCATCGACGTCTGCTCCACAGCCCTCGTAGCCGAGCGTCTTGTCCATTCGGAGCCGATTCCCAGTCCTGGAACTGGTGTCCGAAGTACTAAAGTCAGGTATTCTACAGTCAGTGCCTCCATCCATCCATTCATCTCGGTCCTCGATTAGCCTGTCCGATTTGGATGTGGATCGTGTGGTGCAGAAGTTGCTACAGGCACCGGCGTTCACTAAATTTTTGCCGGCTCTGACCCAGGTGGTTTCGGAGCCTGAAACTGTAATGTCAGACTTCTTTTCTTCTTCCGAGCCACACCAGTCCTTCAAAGCCAGAGGAGTCGGACCGGATGACTGCTGAGCCTATGGAGCCAACGCCTGTTCCAGTGCCATCGGTTCCATTTACTCAGACTTCCTCAGCACCTATCAAGGAGTCTACCAGCTGACACTCTCCTGTCGGGTCTGGGGAGGATAATCGGACCGACATGTCAGTTCCAGCTTTGCCTCTCTGGGCCTCGGCTTGGATGAGTTCAGCTCCTACTTCTGGTTCGGAGCCCACTGTGCCGGTGCCGAAGAGATCGCTGGTTTCTTCAGATCCAGCAGTCCCTTCTAATCAGAGCAGAGGTGCCTTCAAAGCCATAAGGAGAGTGATGTCTCCTACAACTTCAGGTCCTATTACCTCCTCCCCAAAAGTGCCTGTGTCCACTTCTGCTTCACAGATCCTTTCTAAGCGTAGAGACCCTGAGCCTCAGGAAGCCCCATTGGGTGGCCCCTGCTCTTCCGAGACTTCACCAGTAATTCCCACTGATGAGGTTCCCAGGAAGAGAATCTGTAAGAGGAAACACCTAGACTTCCCACAGGAGTCTCTCACATCCGATACAGACTTAGATGAATCCCTCTGAGGATATCACATTTGCTCAGATATTAGAAATCCTTAGGCAGAGGGGTGGCTGGAAGTCCACCAACCCTACTGAAGATGAGTCGGTTCTCCTGAAGGCTTTCAGGTCTCAACCCTCCACCTCTTGGGTGTGTCTGCCCTTCGATGAGTTCATGGAGCTGGTCTCACGAAGGGGGTGGGAGTCTCCGGACACCATGGAGCCTGTCCCTAGGAGGCCTAATAAATTTATTTCTGTCCCCTCAAGGAAATGTCTTTCCTCACCAAGGGAGTACCAGTTGATGTCATGGTGTTGGCAGCAGCCACCAAAAAGGAGATGTCAAACTTCTTCCTCTATCCATCCTCCTAACAGAAATTCTAGGATCATGGACAGATACGGGAAGCGCACATACAGTTCAGCGACTTTTGCCAAGCGTTCACTGAACTATCTCACTCATTTTACAAGACTACAAATAGACCTCCTAAAAGAGCTTGGAGATGCTCTTCAGGGTACAGTAGCTGCAGGAGCTTCAGACAAAGTTGCCTCCCAGCTTGCTACCCTCAGTTCCATACTGAACTCATCCATGTGTCTCATTTCATATGCAGCTGATGGAACCAGTAGGGCAGCGGGTACAGGAATTGCTTTCAGAAGACATTCCTGGATGCACCTGTGTTCCTTCGTGGAGCCCTTTAAAGTCATTCTTTATCAACACCCCTTTTAATGGCTTGTCCCTTTTCGGTCCCAAAGTTAAGGAAACTTTGACCAGGTGTGAGCAGGAAGGAAAGACTCTGTCTGCCGGAGTCTGTTTTTCCACCCCTAAAAGACCCTACCCCAAGGGTCAAAAGGGAGGAAAGATGTGGTTCTGAAAAGCCCAAGGAGCCTTTCTGGACACACGTGGTGAACCCCCCACCAGGGGCAGAGGAGGGGGCAAAAATGGAAGACGCCACTCTCGTGGTAGAGGGGGTCCGCAAAACCAGGGTGACAGAGACCAGTTCTTTGGGAAGCCCTACCAGTGCTCCTGAGAGGAAGCCCGACTGTCCTACTCTGGAGGCAGTCGGGGGTCGCTTATCTTTGCATCCAGATGCCTGGCTCAAAATAACGAAAGACAACTGGGTACAAAGTATACTTTCCAGAGGGTATTTCATTCCTTTCGCCACTCCCCCTCCATTGACAACAAAAATCCCGGACGTTCCACCCAGTTACAGGGAACAAGCAACAGTAGAGGTCCAAACGTTGCAAAGAAAAGAGTCATCCAACCAGTCCCAGCAGACCAGACAGGATCCAGAACTTACTCTAGATTCTTTTTAGTTCAAAAAAGACAGGGGACTGAAGACCTATTTTGGACCTCAGCAGACTAAACAGATCTGTCAAGAAAGAGAAGTTCCGGATGGTCACGCTTCAGTCAATACTTCCCTTTTTAGGGAAAGGCAACTGGATGTGCTCGATAGAGCTACAGGATGCGTACTACCATATAAAAATGGCCAGACCATCCAGGGATAATTTGCGCTTCCAGCTGGGAGCCAATCATTACCAGTTTCGAGCCCTGCCCTTTGGTCTCACTACAGCCCCCAGAGCATTCATGGCTCACCTGAGGCATTTAGGATTCCAGGTGTTTCCATACTTAGACGATGGGCTCCTCACCGCCACCACCAGGCATCAGCTAATCCAAGCCAGGGACACCACTCTTGCTCTTTGCAATTATCTGGGCATTACAATAAATTCAGAAAAATCTGCCTTGTCACCATCGCAACATATCGTTTTTATCGGAGCAGAACTGGACACCACCACTGAAACTTCCAGCAGAAAGAGTTTTACTACTTTGTCAGCAGGTCCACAACATCATATTCAAAGACAAGGCTGCAGCACCAGAAGTGTTAAAGTTGTTAGGCATGATGGCAGCTGCAATACTAGCGATACCGTTGGGTCGCATGCACATGCGGATTCTACAATGGCTATTATTCACTCAATGGTCTTACAAGAGCTCCCAATATCTCATCTCATAATTATCACAAACACATGCAAAAAGGATCTTCAGTGGTGACTGACCTCTCTTCATGCGACGATAGGTCACCAGAGGCCACAGTGACCACGGACGCTTCGCTGATAGGGTGGGGGGCATTTTCAGGGAAGAAAATGTCCTAGAGATGAAAGAGGTACTTTTGGCATTGCAGTACTTCCGGGACTCTCTCCTTCTGGGGACTATGGCAATTCAGATGGACATGTCAGTGGTCTGGTACTTGAACAAACAAGGAGGAACCAGGTCCTAACCCCTTTGTTGGGAGGCCCTAAGAGTATGGCAGTGGGCTACATCCACCCAGCGCTTTCTGATAGCAATGCACAACCCAGGGAAATCCAATGTGATAGCAGACAAACTGACCACAGCAATTTTATTGCCTCATGAGTGGTCCTTCAAAAAAGAGATAGCAGAGAGAATATTCTGCAGGTGTGGCCAGCCTTGCTGTGACCTTTTTGCCAACTACATGACCACAAAATGCAGAAGCTACTTTGCCCCGATTCCCCCTCCGGGAGAAGCCCCAAGGGACGCACTCTTACACGACTGGCTTCCGGGTCTCCTCTATACATTCCCACCAATTCCCTTCATACCCAAAGTATTGCAGAAAGCAAAAGCCCTGGGAAGGACCATCATTCTAATAGCCCCTCATTGGCCTCATCAGATTTGGTTCCCCTTCCTTAGACTTCATCTGCTGAAAGAGCCTTGGATTCTGGACCCAGTTCTAGACCTTCTGACGCATTCGTCAGAGGCTTTTCAGTCCCTGAAATCGACAGCTTGGTTGCTCCAATTCGCAACATAGCCAGGTTCCATAACCTCTCAAATGAAACGTAGCATATATTGATATCTTCTCATAAGTCCTCTGCTTAGGAAGCTATACCTTAGCAAATGGAGAAGATTTTCTACATGGGCTTCTCAAAATAACATTGAACCCCACCAAGCCTCCATTTCCTCCATATTAGAGTTTTTGACTATGCTTTTCAATAAAGGAGCTGCAGCAGCAACAGTTCGGGTACAACTTGCCGCCATCTCTAATTTTCACCTTGGCTTTGAAGGATTGAACATAATGTCACACAAACTATCCAAAGCCTTTCTCAAAGGGACCTTTCATCTCAGACCACCTGAGAAATCCCCTTATAACCCATGGAACCTAAATTTTATGCTTTCACACATTATTCTCCCACCTTTTGAACCAGCTTCCTCATGTGGTTTGAAATAATTGTCAATGAAGACTATCTTTTTAGTAGCCATCACTTCTGCCCGTAGAGTGTCAGAACTACAGGCCTTGTCCATAAAGCCTCCTTTTTTGATTTTCCATGCTGACAGAGTGTCCCTGTGAACAAATCCTTCATTTTTACCCAAAGTTTGTACTGAAGCTAATCTTAACCATATCACAGATTTACCAGGGTTCTTCCCCAAACACACCAACAACTTAAGAGTACATGCTGCACAAGCTTGATGTTCATAGACTGCTCAGATTTTACTTGGATAGAACAAGAGAGTTCAGAAAATCAGAACAGCTTTTCGTTTCCTTTTCAGATTCCAGAAAAGGTATGCCAGTGGCAAAAACACTGTAGACGGTTATCTGATTGTATCACATTTACTTATTTAGCTGCTAATTTACCTTTACAACACAAAATGAAGGCTCATTCTACCAGAGCAGTGTCCACATCTTCTGCCTTCTCTGCTAGGCTTCCTATAGACATCTGTGCAGCAGCTACTTGGTCAAGACCTCATACCTTTACCACTCATTACAAAGTTGACAGGGCCTCCTTTGGTTCTACAGTCCTGAAAAACATACTCCAGTGAGCCACCCGAGAAAGATGGTGCTTGGGACGCTACCCATCTGTAAGAATGGATGGTGAGATAGAACAACTTTACATAAAGAAATTATGTACTCACCATAACGTTCTGTGTGAGTTGTTCATCTTGCCTTCATTCTTACCTCCCACACTCTGACCCCCTCCAGGGTTTTTCAAGGACCGAGATACTAGTTTTATTCTGGTCGCTCAGTCTTTCTATGGGTTTTCTCCTTAAGAGTGATAGAATGGCACATGGTATTATTATACGTAGCAAACAAGATCTGAGGTAACTCAAGGTGCATCATGGGATAGGGACTCTGCCTTGAGCTGGCTGAAGACCTCGAGCTTTCTAGTAGGCTGACTCGGAGCCAAGGATCGGCTCTGAACTCATCTGTAAGAATGAAGGCGAGATGAACAACTCACATGGAACGTTACGGTGAGCACATAACCTTTTTTTCTGACAGAGAACTCTAATTTCCTAACTGTCAGGAAAAATACCTTACAGGTGGCAACCTTACTGAATACAGTCACAACAAAACAATTACCTGGTTGCATGCAGATGTCTTAAGAACTTTCCATGTACCTTTGTAAAAAAAAAAAAAAAAAGATTTGTTTTGCCATAGTATCTTAAATCTATTGGAGCCTTTCTCCCTGGGCCACTTCTTAAACAGGCTTTACCTGGTTAGGCTTTCCCAGTCAACAAAAGAAAACATAAATGCAATGCAACTCTCCCTCAATGCATGCACCTACATAAATGTAATGCAACACTCATTAATTATATGCATCTGTATAAATATAACCCTCCCTCATCTCCATATACAGTGCAACTCCTCCCTTATCTCATGTGCCTACATAAACGTAATGCAACTCTACCTTAACTTATGCTCATATACAAATGTAAAGTAATTCGCATTCAAATAAATAATCAACTGTAAACACATAACAAAACTCTTCCTCTTAAGCTGGAAGTAAATAAAATATACAGTAAATATTTATAGCAATTGTTCTAGGCTTCTGCTAACCTGTACAGGTTTTAACCTTGTAAACTCTGCAATGGAACCTCAGCCATTCAAAACAAACTATATACACTTCAAGGAGTGAATATTGTAATAGAAATAAAAGAACAGGAAATGGGATCTTTAGATAAGGGTAGGAGCAAATTACACACAAAAAAATGGAAATTGTGGGAACGTGCACAGAAAAATGTTTTGGAAGAGGAATGAGGTTTAAGAGATGGCAGGAGTTTATGTGATGTATTGATTATATTGTATAGAACGAAATATGTGTTGTATAATGTTTGTAAATGTGAACTTAATATGATTTTACTTTTACATAAATGCAAGTTTGCCTGTGTCACAAGTGATAATTCAATAAAGATGTTTTTTTAAATAAAGAAAAGGTTCCCCATTCAATCCCTGCAGATTTATTTCAGAATGCTATGTCAAACAGGGGCATTAAACTAAATGAAGGTAAAATTAAAAAGGTAAAGTTAGTATGCACCCTATAAATCAAAAGCAACAACACAGAACATAGTGGAAAAACTCACAAGTAATGTGGATGCACAAAAAAAAAAACTGCTTCCTAGAATACTTTGAAATTTTGACTGTTTCTTTATCAAGCAATATGGTTATAAAACACAAAACAGATACATTTGTGAAATTCATTGGCAGCTAGGTTCACGTACTAAAGTTGCACCTTTTATCTTCTGATTAAGATTTGACAGTCTGGTTTTAAGAGCACCTATCAGTATATTTTGACATAACTCAAGAGCACCCATTTCTAGTGCAGATAGCCACCCTGTGGTGTAAACACATCTCTCTAGTGTAATTTGGTTAAAGTGACTAATGTTAATGCGACCGCCTCAAACCCATGTAAAAAATGCAAAAAAGAGTGTTGACAATGATGTTGACAATGTCTGCTTCCCAAACATGTGAAAAGTGATCTCATCCCGTGAATTTCAGTTCTTCTTCCAGTTTTGTCTGTACTACTTTGCAAAGCATTTATCCCCAGACTAGTCTACAACTTCATTTGTATACAATCTGATTAACTGTTTGTATGTTCATACTACTGCGCATTTTAATATACTTTTTATAATCACTACTTATGCAATTTCATCTTATATTGTAAGGTATCTGAATGTTCTCTATATTGTGAAATATTGTAATATACTGTTTCTAACCAAGTTGTACAGAATCTTACAATGTATTGCTGATAAGTCTCCCTGATTCCCTGCTAAAACTAAAGTTCTGCCGTCAGAACTTCTTCACAAAGATAAACACCTGCGTGAAAACCTTTAGCATAAAGTTTTTGAAATTGCTAAAACTAGTTGAGATCGCCAAGGCCAGTCCTAAACCAGTTTGCTCCTAAAGGGAAGACAGAAAATCAATGTCACTGATGGACTCTTGTCTTAACATGAAGGTTCAAAGGGTTGCATACATAAACGTAATGTAGGTGACGGTCTTCCTGCCTTTCCAGAGGGGTTTAAACTCATAGTATTTGTCGTGTCAGCTCTTGTGAAACCAAAGCTATACATCAGTTAGTTTAATCTTAATTCAAAAATTTATAACTTGGTTTGCTCTGCTATTAATGGCATTTTCCAAGTGGCTAACTGCAGTTAGTGTTTCATTCTTTATTGTTGAGGAGGAATGGTGACAGGATTTGTAATACTACAAATGAACAACCTGGCCTTGTTTTACATTTACAAGGGCCCAACGGTATACTTACTTAATTTCATAATGCAAACTATTCCCTCCCTGAAAACATTCTTAATTTTTTTCCCTAGTTTATATGTCCTATGTAAATATAAACAGCGACAGAAATGTGTGAAATGCCAAAAGTGAATTACTGACAAAACATCATTAGCTTCCTAACACAAAAAGACGATGTGGCTAAGTTAGGCAGGAGATTCTTCAAAATAAATTTTCTCCACAGAAAAGGGCATTTTCCTTCTAATTTTTTATGCAGCTCACTGAATCGGGGGGGGGGGGGGTAATTGTGAATTTGGACTAGACTCCTCAATGGTTCCTTGGACTACAAGCCAACTGAATAATTTAGCTGACATTTGTTAACTGAGATAGTCCAAATGAGCTACTGCCCTTTTTCAATGGAGGCCTGGGGAAAAAAGCTCCACACTACAAAATTAATAAACAAATTACATAACAAATATAAAAATTTCAAAGTACAAAATGATTATGCAATGGCTATTGCAGATACAAGTAAGAGCTATTGGTTACATAGTTATTAACAAAAGAACAGATGCTTTAGTATTAAGACCAGGTAATTGCAAGAATCTGGCAGAAATATATTTGGACTGTAAGAAATCTGTTTGCACAGATTTTGCTTTTTCTTCCATCTTTTTTAAGACCTCTTCTGCCTTAGTGCCAAATAAGTTATCTTTGTGCAAGGGGTGCATCCAACAATTTAGATTTGACATGGTCTGGCAGGGGTTGTTCCTTAAGCCATGCATGTCTTCTAATGACAGATCCAGTGACTGCTGCCCTGCAAGAAGCTTCTAGGGTGTCAAAACCACAGTCCAAAGTGTGTTTAGTTACTTGACTTGCAGAATGCATTAAGTCTTGTAAATCTTTAGAGTCTGTCCAAGCAGGAAAGGAAGACTTTTTTGTTTAAGGAGTTCCAAGGTATGTTGCTGATATTTCAGCATATGGAACTGACAATTTAGTGCCCTGACAGCAAGAGTAGCTGAGGTGTGTACTTTTTTACCCCATCTGTCCAATGCTCGGGAATCCCTGTCTGAGTGGGTGGGATTCTTAGCAGAGGTTGCTTTAATCCTTTTGGCCCTTGAGAAATGACCTTAGGGTCAGCTGTTGGATTTTTAAAATGATAGTTTTCTGGGAGCAGGAGGTTGGGCGTCAGGAGTCCAGCTGGATTCCAGGAAAACATCATCCAACACATGCAGGACTGGGGAGATGGCCACGGGTCTGTGCTGCGGAAGATCTAGGAATTCCCAGAATCTCTGAGGGTAGTCCTGACTTTCCCATTGGAAATGCTCCCTTAAAGTATGCAGGGTTTCCCCAAAGGAAAAATCCTCTGGGGGAGAGGCTGAAGGAATGGATTCCTCTGCATCAGAATCCTCATAAGTGTAGAGGGGTTGCATGTCTTCATAGTCAGACGCATCAGATTCATCTGACTCTTGTTCAGACAAAACTACTGGGGACAGATCTCTTTTCCTTTTTGAGGGGGGTAGCTTAGCTTCCCCTGATCAGCGTGACAACGTCTTCCGCCATTTTAAAAATTTGAGACTGAGGCAAGGTGTCAGGCGCCTGAGAGTGGGTAGTCAGTTTCTTAGGTGTGGTTCAAACCCTGGGCCTAAGGAACTCGGTTGTTTTCGAAAGAACAGTAGTCACGAAAGAACACGTCGGTTTGTGTCGAGATTCGGTAGTACGAAGGACTTCCTCAGAAGCCAGTGCCTGCTCAGCGGCTCCGCACCCATCCAAGGTAGAGACAACCGCAGGATCCTTAGAGAAAGAAGAGTTTTGTGGCATACAGGACTCCGAAAGGGTCTCGGTAGTGGCCTGCGAATCAACTGAAGTGGGCATTAGAGGCTGGGAAAGTGTCTGAGTACTGGAGGACTGATGACTAGCTTAACAGAAACATCATCGCTAGGTTTGGACCAGTGCGGTCTCTGTCTTTATCTTTATGTTTTTTCAGAAGATCTGCTGTCGGATGGCTTACCGAAGCCATATCAGAATTTGAGGACTGTAAACAGAAATGTCTGACTACAATAAGGGCCTGATGAAGGATCGTTCTGGCGTTAAAGCACAGAATCGACAAAGGGGGATGTCGTGGTCTGGGTCTAGACAAGTGACACAGTAAGAGTGGAAGTCTTGGTGTGGTATTTGCTTCCCACAGGTGAGACAATTAACTTTTTCTGGCATAGGTCAGTGCAAGAAAAAAGGATCCTCTACAGGGTACTTAGCTTTAGAAGACTTGAACTTCAATTCGGAAAACAAAACTCGGGTAGCAGTTGACTGGCACTTATGCAAACTACTTCTGCTTCGGGCTGCATGGCAAGAAAGACTGATGTAATGGCGTCGGCTGCCTTACTTCATACCACTGATGACCGGACGTCAATCCTCAAGCAACAGCAACCGACGCAGAAATACTAAGTCTCTGGTATTCGGGCCGGCAGAAGGCTACCCTGGCAAGGATAACCCAAATGTGACGACTGCAACAGTGAAACATTAAGAACATCTGCATTTACCTCACTTGGAAGGGCTTTGTATGTTGCTCCAACTTATTTGTGGGACTTTTAAGAGCAAAGTATCTTCCTTCAAGACTGCTTCTAGTTTCTTTACAGATACTGCGCCAACTCCTGGAATAACACCTGTGCTCTACTGCATAGCCAGTTTAAACTAAACATTATGTTCTAAGCTCATACCACAAATTAGTATTACTTTGTCTACTAAACAGGATACCCGCACACCACTGAGACCCCCCCCCCACAACATTCACTATTTAAAAACCTTGCCGTTTTGTCCTCTCTTTGCCATCAATAAGTTAGCCACTACCATAGTGCCAACTCTCTTAGTTAGCTATACTCTCTTGTTTTTCTGTTTGTGGTTTTCCTTTTTGTGGTTTTCCTTTTTAACTGTTTTTATATCCTACTGTGAATACCTGTGTATACCTAGTTATAACATCTCTTCCCTCTCTGTCTACACCTCCTCACCTCTTCTACTTACCTGTTGACTCTCACTGTGTGCTGCTTACTGTTTCCCTCCTAGCCTGATTGTTTTTTTTTTGTGGTGACTGCAGTTTCCTGACCCTACCAGACTCCCTAAGTGATCACTCCCCTGTGAAACTTCTTAGATACACTCCTCATTTCACTAGGCCTCACAGATACATAACCTGTCGCAAATTATCCACCTTCTGTCCTGAGACTTTTAATGCCCTCCTCTCCAGGATAAACTGGACACATCTAACCTCTCCCCGTGATGAAGCTGTCCACACTTTCAACTCTACTTTCCTAACATTCTTAACTCTCTTGCTCCACCCCGCATTGTTCGCATCAAATCTAATATATCCCCTTGGCTTATCAATGCCACCTGCACCCTAATGAAAACTAGAGACAGGGCATGGAAAAGGTGGGTAAAAATTAAGCTCCCTTCCCATTTGCAAAAATATAAATAAATGAGAAATCAGGCAAAAGAACACATCCACAAAGACAACAAACTTCTACTCAACCCCTCAGCTGCCCAAAAAACAGATCAAGAAATTTTGGAATTCTATAAACCAAATCCTGCACCCTGGTAACCCTTCCTCTCCCATGCCCTGCCCAAACAACTCACCAGAAGAAACCACTACCTCAATCAATTCCTATTTCATTGAATCCATAACTAAGCTGATAACCTTCCTCTCTAACAACTCAACTAATGTTTCCAAATCCTCTCCTACTCTCAACTCCTCTACCACTTTCTCTCTTACAACTGTACCCATTAACTACATAAAATCCTTGTTCTATAAACTTAAACCCTGCTCTGCTTCTGCTGACATCCTGCCTCCCTATTTCCTACAAATAGCTGCAGAATCCCTTGCCCTCCCTTTATCAATCCTAATAAATCACTCCATCTCAGAATCTAAGGTGCTATCTGGAAAGAATTCTACACCATACCCATTCACAAAGGAGGCAACTCCACTGACATTACAAACTTCAGACCCATCGCAATCCTCTCACCACTCCCAAAAATACTGGAAAAATGCATGCACAAGCAAATCATGAAATACCTTCTACAGGAAAACTTGCTCACTCCTACACAGCATAGCTTTCGCCCTACACATAGCACAACTGGCCTTATATCCTTCATTAATACTATTTCTTTAGCCAGAGACAATAAGTTGGTCTCCTGCCTATTCCTCGACCTGTCAAAAGCCTATGATACAGTCTCTCACCCTCTTCTGCTGAACAAATTGGTTAACCTAACCTTTTCTGCCTCTACTACAACCTGGTTTTCCAGCTATCTCACTAACCATCTACGATCAGTGAGATGGCTCTCAGCTCTCTCCCCTCCTCTTCCTGTTAAAATGGGTGTCCCCAAGGATCTATCCTTGGCCCATTACTATTCAATATATTCACTAATCTACTCTACACCTCCTGTCCACAGTCACCCCTTGTACAATATGCAGATGACTCCATCATCGCAGGTACTCCCTCTGACCTTATCTCTGCAACTCGAGCATTTTTAATTCAGTCGAATCCTTGCTCTGTGACAACCAGCTAATTCTTAACCCTAAAAAGACAAAACTCTTACTATTTCTCCCAAAGAACTTCACCCACCTTAAATCTATATTTTCTGTACTGTCCCCTCTAACACCCCCATTAATGTTGAACCTTGTACAAAACAACTAGGGTAATGAGTAGGTGAGATGGAGATTTCTATGGTGATCAGTTTGTGGTCATATTTAACCATGGAGGAATTGACTATAGGTGTGGAGCAATGATCTCCCATGTTGGTGATGACCAGGTCGAGGATATTGCTTCCTCTAGAAGGTGTCAGAATGAGCTGGTCCAGGGCATTGGAAATAAATTCCAGAAAGCGTTGGGGCTGTACATTGGTACTTCAACAGTTTTCCCAGTTGATGGAAGGGTAGTTGAAGTCACCCAGTATGAGAGTACTGGGTTGGACCCTGATAGATTCCAGGGTGCTTAGGAAGTTGGGAGCGAGTCTAGGGACATGTTTGGGATTCTGTAGCAGGCTATGACTTGTATTGCTGTCTTACCCAATGTTAGTTGTACCCGAAGTATCTCAGGTGCATTATGCTGGGCTACCAGTCTAGAGGTATGTGTATCCTTTAAGAATATGGAAACACCACCTCCTTTGGAGCTCCCAGATGTATTTTGGGGCCAAAAGGTATGGAATGCGTTGTAGCCTGAGAGTGCAGGGGTGCTTTCTGCCTCTTTAAACCAGGTCACCATTACAGCACAGATGTCGACAGTCTCCATTTTGATGAACGCTTTGAGCGAGTGCATCTTGAGATTTAGACTTCTAGCACTGAGCAGCATGACCCTCAGATTGCATTTGTTTGTAGCTGTTACGATGGAATTTTGGTCTTTGGAACACTGCCTAAAAAGGCACTATAGGGTTTGCAAGAGCCTTAGCCAGTACCCAAAATCCCAGGGGTGACAGATGCAGGCCGTCTCTGGCAAAGCATTAAAGTCGTCGATCATGTTGTCCTAGGCAGACAGATACTGGATGCCCTTAGAATGACACTAGCAACTTAGCCAATTATTGAAGTCAATCATTTTCTCAAACATCTAAATCAATTCAAAACTGCCACTAGAGAGTACCTTCAAACTCACGGGTCCTGCCTCTGCACTCATCTTCCCTGATCTAGCCCATTAATTCATATGTAATCACCAAGACTCCAAACCTTTTTAGCTCGTAAACCTCTTCAGAGTATCACCCTTCGTCTTCATCTCGTATCTCCATTTCTAATGTCCCACATCTCATGAAATAACTATATACACTATGAACTCTCTTCACTGTTTATTGAAAATGTTTGTCAAATAATTTTTCTTGTGTATGATTATGTTTTTTTCCCCATTATTATTTTTCTGATAAAATGCATTTCATTGTATGTATACATTGTAACCCGCTGACACTGTTAACACAAATTCTAAAACTGTGGATCTTTTTTCCCCCGGGCCTCTGTTGAAAAAGGGCTACTAAGCTCAGTCAGACTAACCCGGTCAACAAATCTAAAATAAAATAAATAAAATAATAAAATGACAAACAGAAGTAGGGAAGTATGATGTAATAAGAGGGGATAACTTTAAAGAAGAGGAGCTAGTGGGAGGGATGAGGTTGATATAAGGGAGGTAAGGAAGTAAAGTATGGGAGGGGTGGAGGCAGGGATGGGGTTCAAGTAGGTTGATTAGTGACAGATCCAGGTACTGGAAAGGTATTTTTTTGAGAGGTTTCTTAAACTCGAGGATGGGGGTGATATTTCTGAGGGTCACAAGAAGCTTGCTCCATGATAGAGTGGGAAAATAACTGTACAAATTCTGGCCAATCGTTTTTTTTTAGGTTTATGTATCTGTAGGAGACTATGGCCAGTGCTTTGTATAAGTCGAGGGGAAGTATAAAGGGAGACCAGTGAGGAGATGTTGGGGCAAGATGAGGGTTTGTTTAGGATAGAGTGAATTATGAGAAGTTGAGTAAGCAAGAGGTGGTGAGGAAACTCTAGCCAGCTGAGTGTCCTGAGGGCATGGCAGTGGTGGGTTTTAGAAGGAAGACTGGCAGCAAATTGAGCAACTTTATTATAGGTGGCTTCAAGTTTGGAGAGTAGTGAGGACTGTAAATATGAAATGATTTGAGAGCTATAAAAGGAGGTTAAGCAGAAGGCATGCTTGAGCAAGTGACATTTTGGAGTCCGATGTGAGGAACCTTTTGTTTCTGTAAAGACGTCTGAGCTTTTGGCGGGTTTTCTTTATACTGTGAAGTACATGAAGGTCAAATTTGAGTTGGTCTTCTATGATTACCACTAGAAGCTTAGTATGGGTATATGGTTTGATAATGGTGTTGTTGAGGGAAGAGATGTAAATGAGAATTTAAGGTGGAAGAGGGATTTGGAGAAGAAGAGAAGTTTTGTATTTTTGGGGTGAGTATGAGTTGATTGTTGGTAAGCCATGATTCTGTGAGGTTGAAAAATTATTGTGTCACGGATAGTACGTCAGAGAGGTTTGTCAGCGAAGGTGAAGAAAGTCGAGTCATCCGCATACTCTATGAAGGTTGATTAAGGACATGACATGTAAAGTTGGTTAATGAAGATGTTAAAGAGAAGGGGGCCTAGGGAGAAAGGGGGAGAGAGCTGAGAGTCATCTGACAGATTATTGTCGGTCAGTGAGGTAGCTGCTAAACCAAGAAATAGTCCCTGAAGAGATTAAGTTGGGAAAATTTGAAGAGTAGGACAGGGTGAGAGACTGTGTCAAAGGCTTTGGAAAGGTCGAAAGAGAGACAGGATATAAGTTTGTTATTGTCTCTGGCATGGCAGGTGATGTTATTGAAGGAGATGAGAGCAGTTGTGGTGCTGTGATGGGGATGAAAGCAGCACTGGGTTGGGGTGAACAGGTTTTCATGAGTAACACAGGCCAGAATTTGTTTATTAACACAGTGTTCAAGAATTTTTGAGAGGGGAGAGTATGGCAATAGGTCGGTAATTAGAAAGCTCTACAGAGTAGATGGGTATGGTATCTAATTTTTTTCAGAGAGTAGAAACTGTGGAGCTATTAACATAACCACTTGTTCAGGAAGGCTCTCTCTCTCTCAAATATTCAATCAATGCCTCTTTTTAACAGAAAAAAATTCTTCCAAGTATCTGTCCTTAGGCACCCAACTTGTTTTCCAGACTGTTGTCTTCTTGTTTGCACACACCTTTCTGACATTCCAAACATCAATCATTCTTACCTTCTGCATACGGCCTCAGTCCTCGACAGCAGGGGTGGCATCATTGTGTCCATCCTGCCAGCGGGTGATTGGCTCACCAAATCACTACCTGTTGGTAGCTTTCACTACCAAATGTATGGAACACGCACTCACCGGGGGATACTGCTGTGCGTTACAGCAATGAAACGGCCAGATCCTCTCCATGCCAAAGAGGTGCGATTAGGCTATACAAATGCCTTTTCTGCCAGAAAGTACAACAGTAATCCTCACGAGTGAGCGATGGCCATTCTAGCTGCTGTCTTACATCTCCATACTGTAGTGGGGTATTTCTCTATTATGGGGGGAATGAACAGTCTCATTGTGGAGGACTGACAGAAAGCAATGGGGAAAATATACACAGAAAAAAGAAAATTAAATCAGCAAGCTTGGCACAAAAACAGAGAATAGAAACTTTTCAAGAAATAAGCACTGAGAATGATGCTAATAATAGTATCATTAGAATTAAAATTTCAAAGG